>NC_091959.1:11236269-11536269 GCF_031021105.1 Erythrolamprus reginae | reverse complement strand
TGAGGTGAATTTATTACTTTTAAGAAATAAAAAATAAGTATTTTTTTGCTGCAGTCCATTGGTACCAATTGTCCCATATCTTGTAAAAGTCTGAGTCTTTTTTGTTTTGAATTTCCATAGTAATTTTAGTCATCTCCGCACATTCCATAATTTTGGTGATAATTGTTAAGATCGAAGGAATTTTTTCCTGCTTCCATGTTTGACCGTATGAAATTCTAGCGGCCCCTAAGATCTGTAAAGTAAGATATTTTACTTGTCGGGTGAGTTTCTGTCTGAATTACTTGTAAAAAAAAAAAAAGGATGGTATTACAAATAAAATAAAACAAGTATGTGATTGAAGACCCCAAATAAACCTCTCCCAGCATCGGGACCTCCCCATTCCAGACCAACCAGTCACACCAACACTCCGCAGTCTGCATTGGTTGCCGATCAATTTCCGGGCACAATTCAAAGTGTTGGTTATGACCTATAAAGCCCTTCATGGCATCGGACCAGAATATCTCCGGGACCGCCTTCTGCTGCACGAATCCCAGCGACCGATTAGGTCCCACAGAGTCGGCCCTCTCCGAGTCCCGTCAACTAAACAATGTCGGTTGGCGGGCCCCAGGGGAAGAGCCTTCTCTGTGGCGGCCCCGACTCTCTGGAACCAGCTCCCCCCCAGAGATTAGAACTGCCCCTACCCTCCTTGCCTTTCGTAAACTTCTCAAAACCCACCTTTGTTGTCAGGCATGGGGGAATTGAAACATCTCCCCCGGGCCTATATAATTTATGTATGGTATGTTTGTAGGTATGTCTGCTTAAAAATGGGTTTTTTTAAACTATTTTAAATTTTAAATTGTATATTATTAGATTTGTTATGAATTGTTTTATTGTGTTGTGAGCTGCCCCAAGTCCACGGAAAGGGGCGGCATAAAAATCTAATAAATAATAATAATAATAATAATAATAATAATAATAATAATAATAATAATAAAATAATAATAATAATAATTCCCGAAACACCGTTCTTATTCCGTTCTTGCAATGTCTGCTTTGGGTCACCGGAGTTTTCTCCCTTGTTCCCTTCTAAAGGAGTTCCCAACCAGCCCTGACTTGTGTAACAGTGACACACACACAAACACACACATCTGCTCTGACTGGAATGGATCGACGACACATTAAGCTCCGGGCAGACTGGTGGTCTATGGCGGAAAGGCTTTCTGGCATCTGCCGGTGCCTGCATTTTTCACCCATGACTGAAAGCAGATGCTGGAGGTACAATTGAGACTCTGTGAGCGGGTGTGTATGTGTGTGTGTGGGTCCCAGGCAGCTGGGCAGAACATCTGGCATGGGGCTGGTCCCCCTCCTCCATAGCCCCCTCCCAGGTGACTCAATCTCTCCCCCAGGAGGGTGGCTCGAGCCCTTTGGCATCTGCAAAGGGGCAGGAAGTGTCTTCCTTCACCGGAGACCGATCTTTATCTCTGCGTGCTTTCCCAATTCCATCACGGCCCTCCGTGCAATTGTGAGCCCGGGTGACAGGACCAAACCTGTCAAAAGGAGAAAAAGAGAAGGGCTGGCATATCCGAGTCTCTCTCCCTTTCCCTCTCTCCTGTTCCTATTTGACGATTTTTAGAAGAAGCAACTAAAAGACACCCTGGTTTTTAAGAGGTCCCTAAGGGGCGTGCATTTTTTAAAAATAGAAACATTAATGAAATATTAAATCCCGCGATGCTACAGGAATGATTTAAAAGTCACGATTGTGTAGGGCAAAATGAAGGAATGCAAAGTGGGATGATTTGATCACAGATAAAGTATTCATTTTGATATTTCTGGTAATAAAATTGTTTTATTCTGTTGTGAGCCGTCCCGAGTCTGTGGAGAGGGGCGGCATACAAATCTAAATAATGAATGAATGAATGAATGAACGAACGAACGAACGAACGAACAAACAAACAAACAAACAAACAAACAAACAAACACCTAATGGACTTTCTGCTGAACTCTTTTTCCCCTCTCCGAGTCTTCGGAGAGGGGCGGCATACAAATCTAATAAATAATAATAATAACAACAACAACAATAATAATAATAATAATAGAAGATGATTATTGTTGTTGTTGTTGTTATTATTATTATTATTATTATTATTATTATTATTATTATGATGTCAGTGCAACACAGCAAACGAGATCACTATGCTGGATTTCGTATTCCATCACCAGTCAGACGCTTCCCAAGCACCTAGGACTGTGTGTTATAGAGGCGAATTATGTTTGCCAATCCCAGTAAAGCAGCCTTTTGCAATTGACAGATGGAGATTTTGTCAATTCCGATGGTTTTCAAATGTCCGCTGAGATCCTTTGGCACTGCGCCCAGCGTGCCAAGTACCACTGGGACCACTTTCACTGGCTTATGCCAGAGTCGTTGCAGCTCGATTTTTAGATCTTCGTATTTCACTAATTTCTCTAGCTGCTTCTCCTCAATTCTGTTGTCACCTGGGATTGTGATGTCGATGATCCATACTTTCTTTTTCTCCACAATCACAATGTCTGGTGTGTTATGCTTCAGAATTCGGTCAGTCTGAAGTTGGAAGTCCCACAGTAGATTTGTTTGCTCATTTTCAATCACTTTTTTGGGCTTATGATCCCACCAGTTCTTTGCCACTGGTAAAAGGTAGTTCCGGCACAAGTTCCAGTGGATCATGTGTGCCATTATTATTATTATTATTATTATTATTATTATTATTATTATTATTAATTGTTGTTATTGTTATTGTTATTGTTATTATTATTATTTACTATAGGTGTAGTCCTCGACTTACAACAATTCATTTAGTGACTGTTCAAAGTTACAATAGCATTGAAAAAAGTTACATAGACATCTTTCACACTTACGACCATAGCTTAACAGTTACAGTGATTCACTTAACAGTTGTGTCAAGAAAGGTTGGAAAATAGGGCAAATCTCACTTAGAAACATAGAAACATAGAAGATTGACGGCAGAAAAGACCTCATGGTCCATCTAGTCTGCCCTTATCCTATTTCCTGTATTTTATCTTAGGATGGGTATATGTTTATCGCAGGCACGTTTAAATTCAGTTACTGAATTTACTGAATCCACGTCTGCTGGAAGTTTGTTCCAAGCATCTACAGTACTACTCTTTCAGTCAAATAAGATTTTCTCACGTTGCTTCTGATCTTCCCCCCAACTAACCTCAGATCCCCCAACTAACCTCAGGAAAGACTTCATGAACTCAATCTGTATAATCTGAGGACAAAAGGGAAAGGACACGATGGAAACATTTAAATATGTGAAAGGGTTAAATAAGCTTCAGGAGGGAAGTGTTTTTAATAGGAAAGTGAACATAGGAACAAGGGGGCACAATCTGAGATGAGTTGGGGGAAAGATCAGAAGCAACGTGAGAAAATACTATTTTGCTGAAAGAATAGTAGATGCTTGGAACAAACTTCCAGCAGACATGGTTGGTCCATCCACAGTAACTGAATTTAAACATGCCCAGGATAAACAAATATCCATCCTAAGATAAAATGCAGAAAATAGCATAAGGGCAGACTAGATGGACCATAAAGTCTTTTACTGCCAACAATCTTCTGTGTTTCTATGTTTCTATTCCTCATGAAGGACTGTGTAACATCTGGCTGGCCACTCTTGGAGGCAGACAATCTTTGGATATAGATAAACTTCAGCAAAAGGGTATCCTTTGTTTCTAGTTCTGCTGACAACATGCAAAAACTAGAGATTTCGAAATAGCAGCTACTGTGTGCTGGGGTGTGACGGGGAAGCATGTTTCATAGCCGTTTGTTTTGTTCAAGGTAACCCCCTATTGTTCAGGAGTGGCTGATAGGAGTGGTCATTTCAGCAGCTGTGAAGCCCATCAACCTGGGAAGACCCAGGTTCAAGAGTTGGGAGAGGGAGGGAAACCAAGAGGAGACCACAAGAGAAAGTTGTAGCAGCAGCTAACCTGGACAACTGTTTTCGTTTTTTGTCAAGATGAAACAACATGGTCGGGCAGGGATAATTACACCGTGCGATGAGCTGGAAGAGAAGATGGTGTGACATGTTCTCTTTGCCCAAACGTGCCCCATCCCCACCCAGATTAATACCTGTGTGTATATGTGTGCGTGCGCATGTGTGTGTGTGTTTAAATAACTCCAAACTGCATTCCTGGGCAACATGCATAAGTGGCCTTAAGCACATGCAGTGATTGTCAACACTGGCACAAATGATTTGTCCCAGAGAAATGTCAATATAGTAAAAAGAGATTTTCAATGTCTAAGTGTGGAGCTGGGTAAAATAGCAGATTCAGTGACTTTCTCAGAGGTGTTACCGGTTTGTGGCCAAGAGGATAAAACAACGTGTATCATAGAGTTTAATGTGTGGTTAAAGCAGTGGTGTAAAGCCAAAGGTTTTGGCTATGTAAGTCATGATGTCAGTAGGTGGTCTAATAGGGAGTTGTTTAAGAGGGATGGTTTGCATCCATCATACAGAGGTACCCAGGTACTCGGTGAGGAATTCAGAACTTTTTTGGACAGGCATTTAAACTAGGTAAAGGGGACAGAGATGTAACTGATGTGGGTGATTTCTGTCCCCGACCAATGAGGATAAAGCAGTTTTTGGAAGCTTATGAAAAGGGAGCTGCAAATAAAATAGATGTAGTTGTTGATGATAAGGGGCAAACTAATAATGAAAATAATGTTCTTCGTGTAATGTGCACGAATGCTCGAAGCTTGAGCAACAAGCTCTGTGAATTAATGGCCATAATATCTAGAGATAATTTGGACCTGGTTGCCATAACTGAGACATGGTTTAAGGATTCTAATGAATGGGAAATATCCATACCAGGATATACACTGTATAGGAAGGATAGAATAGAGAGAAGGGGAGGTGGAGTAGCCATTTATGTTAAAGAAACTCTAAAAACAACACTAATTCAAAATACATGTCAAGATCTAGAGACCCTCTGGATTTGCATGCAAAATAAAGACGGTTCTGTCATTAGAATTGGGGTGATCTATAGGCCTCCAGGGCAATCTGAGGAATATGACAACAAGATGGTGGATGAAATTACCCAAATGGCAGTAAAGGGAGATATTGTGGTTATGGGTGATTTCAACATGCCTGATGTTGACTGGAATATCCCCAGTGCCCTTACATGCAAAAGTAAGAATATAGTAGAGGCCTTTACAGGAGCAGCTCTGGCACAGCTGGTTAAGACACCAACTAGAGGGGAGAATATTCTAGATTTAGTTTTTACGAATGGGAATTGGGTTTCAGAGGTCAAGGTGGGAGAAAATTTAGGTTGCAGTGACCATCTATGTTTGTGGTTTGATATAAAAACTCATTGTGAGCAATCCTATAATGCAACCAAAGTATTGGATTTCAGAAAAACAAATTTTAATGCAATGGGGGAATATTTAGATAATGAATTAAAGGGGAGGGATAAAATGGCAGGAGCGAGCACCCAGTGGACTGTATTTAAAAAGGCCATCTTAAAAGCCACTGGACTGTATGTAAGACAAATAACTAAAGGTAAAAGGAAGAAGAAACCGCTATGGTTTAGCAATGATGTAAGGACTATAGTCAATGAAAAAAAGGCTGCCTATAGGAGGTATAAAGAGTCTGGAAGTATAGCTGATAGGGAGGTGTATAAAATGAGACAGAAGGAGGCGAAACAGATAATATATGCTGCTAAAGCCTCAAAAGAGGAAGAAATTGCCAAATCTCTAAAGAAGGGGGATAAAACCTTCTTCAGATATATTAGTGATAAGAAGAAGAAAAACTGCGGCATCACGAAGCTTAGTACCGGAAAAAATACATGCATTAATGGGAATAAGGAGATCGCTGACCATTTCAATAGCTACTTCTGTTCAGTTTTCTCAAAAGACACCTTACAAAATAATACTATAGAGGGATATAGCATTGCCTCCAACTGTACGGATTCAGCTCCAGTGATCTTAGAAGCCGATGTCTTAGAAGAACTTGAACGATTAAAGATAAACAAGGCAATGGGTCCAGATGGCATCCACCCCAGAGTTCTTAAAGAACTCAGATCTCTCATTGCTACCCCCCTGACTGATTTGTTTAACCAATCCTTGTTAACCGGAGATGTTCCTGAGGATTGAGAATGGCAAGTGTTGTGCCTATCCACAAGAAGGGCAGTAGAGAAGAAGCTGGTAACTACAGGCCAGTTAGCTTGACATCAGTTGTCGTTAAAATGATGGAGACTCTACTGAAAAAGAGGATAAATCAGCACCTAAAAAACAATAAATTATTGGACCCAAATCAGCATGGCTTTACTGAAGGCAAATCATGTCAGACTAATCTCATTGATTTCTTTGACTATGTCACAAAGGTGTTGGATGAAGGTGGTGCCGTGGATATTGCCTACCTGGACTTCAGCAAAGCCTTTGATACGGTTCCACATAAAGAGCTGATAGATAAATTAGTGAAGATTGGACTTAATCCCTGGATAGTTCAATGGATTTGCAGCTGGCTGAAGCATAGACACCAGAGGGTTGTTGTGAATGGCGAGTATTCTGAGCAGAGTCAGGTTACAAGCGGTGTGCCACAAGGGTCTGTTCTGGGTCCTATTCTTTTTAATATGTTTGTGAGTGACATAGGGGAAGGTCTGGTAGGGAAGGTTTGCCTATTTGCCGATGACTCTAAAGTGTGCAATAGGGTTGATATTCCTGGAGGCGTCGGCAATATGGTAAATGATTTAGCTTTACTAGATAAATGGTCAAAGCAATGGAAACTGCAGTTTAATGTTTCCAAATGTAAAATAATGCACTTGGGGAAAAGGAATCCTCAATCTGACTATTGTATTGGCAGTTCTGTGTTAGCAAATACTTCAAAAGAAAAGGATTTAGGCGTAGTGATTTCTGACAATCTCAAAATGGGTGAACAGTGCAGTCAGGCAGTAGGGAAAGCAAGTAGGATGCTTGGCTGCATAGCTAGAGGTATAACAAGCAGGAAGAGGGAGATTATGATCCCGCTATATAGAATGCTGGTGAGACCACATTTGGAATACTGTGTTCAGTTCTGGAGACCTCACCTACAAAAAGATATTGACAAAATTGAACGGGTCCAAAGACGGGCTACAAGAATGGTGGAAGGTCTTAAGTATAAAACGTATCAGGAAAGACTTAATGAACTCAATCTGTATAGTCTGGAGGACAGAAGGAAAAGGGGGGACATGATTGAAACATTTAAATATATTAAAGGGTTAAATAAGGTCCAGGAGGGAAGTGTTTTTAATAGGAAGGTGAACACAAGAACAAGGGGACACAATCTGAGGTTAGTTGGGGGAAAGATCAAAAGCAACATGAGAAAATATTATTTTACTGAAAGAGTAGTAGATCCTTGGAACAAACTTCCAGCAGACGTGGTAGATAAATCCACAGTAACTGAATTTAAACATGCCTGGGATAAACATATATCCATCCTAAGATAAAATACAGAAAATAGTATAAGGGCAGACTAGATGGACCATGGGGTCTTTTTCTGCCGTCAGACTTCTATGTTTCTATGGCTGCCTTGCGCTAGCCTGACTCACAACATCAGCCCGATGGATCGCTTGGTTGTGCTTCGCTCAGATGTTGTCGTGTCACACTGCAGTGGAACAGCGGTGGTGGATTAGTCAGATTCCACCCACCCAAAATGAAGCGCTTGAGAACTTCCAAATGTTCCTACAGGACAGAGGTGCCCAACCTGAAGTCTCACAACTATTGCATATCTGACATCAACACAATTGAGAGAGTCCAGAAATATTTCACAAGAAGAGTCCTTCATTCCTCTTCCTACCTTACTCCTGCCTTAGTTTAGACAACTTGCAACTCCGTCGTCTCCGTTCCGACTTAATTATAGTTCATAAAATCATATACCAAAATGTCCTACCTGTTAACGACTACTTCACCTTCAACCGCAACAACACATGAGCACGAAATCGATTTAAACTAAATGTCAACCGCTCCAAACTTGACTGCAAAAAATATGACTTCAGCAACAGTCATCAACGCCTGGGATGCACTACCTGACTGTGGTTTCTACTCCTAACCCCAAAACCTTTAACCTTAAACTATCTACAATTGACCTCTCCCCCTTTCTAAGAGGTGTGTAAGGGGCGTGCATAAGCGCACCATTGTGCCTACCATCCCTGTCCTATTGTCTTCTTTTGTTACTTTTTATCATTACTTATCTAATGTTTAATTTGTACAAATTGTCACCCTATAATCTATCTATCTATCTATCTATCTATCTATCTATCTATCTATCTATCTATCTATCTATTTATTGGATTTGTATGCCGCCCCTCTCCGCAGATTCGGGGTGGCTAACAACAGTAATAAAGCAGCATATAATAATAATCCAATACTAAAAACCGTTAAAAACCCATTATTATAAAAACCAATCATACATACAGACATACCATGCTTAAAATTGTAAAGGCCTAGGGGGAAAGCGTATCTCAATTCCCCCATGCCTGACTACAGAGGTGGGTTTTAAGAAGCTTACGAAAGGCAAGGAGGGTGGAGGCAATTCTAATCTCTGGGGGGAGTTGGTTCCAGAGGGCCGGGGCCGACACAGAGAAGACTCTTCCCCTGGGTCCCGCCAAACGACATTGTTTGGTTGACGGGACCCGGAGAAGACCCACTCTGTGGGACCTAACTGGTCGCTGGGATTTGTGCAGCAGAAGGCGGTCCCTAATTGTTTGACAAATAAATAAACTAAACTAACTGAAGCCATTAGTAACTGGAGAATAGGTGTAGGGTTAGAAAGGAAGTACTGTAAAAGTAAAAAAAAGGAGTGGTGCTGTATATAGCAAAAAAAAATGAGTTTGAAATGCATCACTCTGTGAGCTGCATTGGCTACTGATTGATCTCCAAACATAATTTAAAATGTTGGTTATTACCTAAAAAGCCCTACATGGCTTAGGACCAGATTACTTATGTATTATCTTATACACCACCCTGAGTCCGCTGGAGAAATTTAGATAGACAGGCAGGCAGGCAGGCAGGCAGGCAAGGCAGGCAGGCAGGCAGGCAAGGCAGGCAGGCAAGGCAGGCAGGCAGGCAGGCAGGCAGGCAAGGCAGGCAGGCAGGCAGGCAAGGCAGGCAGGCAGGCAGAAGAAGATAGAAGAATTCTGATGGATCTATAGTGAGTAAAAAATATTAGAATAGAATAGAATTTTTATTGGCCAAGTGTGATTGGACACACAAGGAATTTGTCTTGGTGCATATGCTCTCAGCGTACATAAAATAAAATATACCTTTGGCAAGAATCATGTGGTACAACACTTAGTGATTGTCATAGGGGTCAAATAAGCAATGAAGAAGCAATATTAATAAAAATCTTAGGATATAAGCAACAAGTTACAGTCATACAGTCAACATGGGAGGAAATGGGTGAAAGGAACGATGAGAAAAACTAGTAGAATAGAAGTGCAGATTTAGTAGAAAGTCTGACAGTGTTGAGGGAATTATTTGTTTAGTAGAGTGATGGCGTTCGGAAAAAAACTGTTCTTGTGTCTAGTTGTCTTGGTGTGCAGTGCTCTGTAGTGGCGTTTTGAAACAATTTGTGTCCAGGATGTGAGAGGTCAGTAAATATTTTCCCGCCCTCTTTTTGATTCGTGCAGTCTACAGGTCCTCAATGGAAGGCAGGTTGGCAGCAATTGTTTTTTCTGCAGTTCTGATTATCTTCTGAAGTCTGTGTCGGTCCTGTTGGGTTACTAGTGGTAATTTATGCACCCAGTGAAAGCCAAGATAAGTTTTACTCCAAATTACACAAAAAGATAATTGAACTGTTTGATGGGAGATTATAACACTATTGTAGAGGCAGAATTACATTATAAAGTGACAAAAAAAAAATTTAAAAACCCAAGAGGCAAGAGTCCTCGGAGAAGGATGGCATACAAGTCTAATAAATAATAATAATAATAAGAAGAAACTACCAAAATCATTTTTCAGCATGGCAGAAGAATTGAATATAGTTGATGCATGGAGGGAGAAATCCTTAGAGAAAAAACAATATATACTGCTCATAAAAATAATAATCAAGGGGAACTCTAACCACTGCTCCAGCACAGCTCCTGGGGTCTCCAACCTTGGCAACTGGCTGAGGAATTCTGGGAGTTGAAGTCCACAGGTCTTAAAGATGCCAAGGTTGGAGAGCCCTGGTTTGGAGGGCTGAACATTGGGAGCAAGACATCACTACCACAGTGCCAAAGAGATGGTGAGGAACAGCAATCCAGCCCTGATAAGCATCCAGCCTTTTCTTTTTCATTTGGTGGCAAGGCTGCCTGCCTGGTTGACATGTCTCCGTGCTCCTCCAATCCTCCCTGGCTTGCTCATCCACCAAGGATGGGGCTTCCTTGCAGCTGGCATAATTTAGAGTTGGAACAGACTGAGTTGGGACATGTTAAAGAGTAGAGTTGGCACTTTTTTTGCCTGGCTCTGAGCAGCCGTTGCTGCGAAAGGAAGGAACCCAAGAGAGAGCAGAGCTCTGAGGCCAAAAGACAGCTGGAACAGTGGGACAGAGAGGGGGCTGAGGGGGGGGGCTTCGAAAATTTTAGCAAGGGGTTCTCTGCCCAGTTCAGTATTGTGTTCCTACCTGGCCGGGAGGGGGAACGGTGTACAGGTAATGGAAATGGAGCTTTGCACATAGCTTGGGGTTATCAGAGGTTCCATTTGCGAAAAGTAGCCCAAGCAGCAAACCAGTCCAGCCAGCCCACCAACCCAACCAGCCACAGACCAGTAGAAATGGAGCAGAAGTCTTCAATGAAACACAGCAGCAGTAGGACGTTGTGGAAAATATACTTAGAAACATAGAAACATAGAAGACTGATGGCAGAAAAAGACCTCATGGTCCATCTAGTCTGCCCTTATACTATTTCCTGTATTTTATCTTACAATGGATATATGTTTATCCCAGGCATGTTTAAATTCAGTCCCTGTGGATTGACCAACCACGTCTGCTGGAAGTTTGTTCCAAGGATCTACTACTCTTTCAGTAAAATAATATTTTCTCATGTTGCCTTTGATCATTCCCCCAACTAACTTCAGATTGTGTCCCCTTGTTCTTGTGTTCACTTTCCTATTAAAAACACTTCCCTCCTGAACCTTATTTAACCCTTTAACATATTTAAATGTTTCGATCATGTCGCCCTTTTCCCTTCTGTCCTCCAGACTATACAGATTGAGTTCATTAAGTCTTTCCTGATACGTTTTATGCTTAAGACCTTCCACCATTTTTGTAGCCCGTCTTTGGACCTGTTCAATTTTGTCAATATCTTTTTGTAGGTGAGGTCTCCAGAACTGAACACAGTACTCCAAATGTAGTCTCACTTACTTCTTTATACTACTACTATTACTACTACTGTCTATACTATAAATAGAATAATAGCATAGTACCTTGCTACAACTATATTAGGTCAATAACTCACAGGAACCAACTTTTACAGGGTTACAGCTTCTTCAAAGCATACTTCCACAAACAGCAACACAGTACACAGCTAATAGTGAACAGACAGAGAGCAGGGAGCTCTTGCCTAGTTAAATACTTTCCATATAATTGCTAGGTTGCTCCCCACTCAACTGTCTCTAAATGAGTCAGTATTCTTAACTGAGGCCGACTTTCTGCATTATGATATTACCTAGGGATTTTTAATTTCTGATGGGTGACTGGCAGGCGTCAGAGTGAGATTTGGCTTCTGCGCATGCGCAGGAAGCAAAATCTCGCGATAGGATGCACCCATGAGATTTTGGCAATTTTCGGCGAAATCTCATGCACCTGCACATCTTCTCGCGAGATTTTGACGATGAGCCGAGGTGGCGCAATAGCTAGAGTGCAGTACAGCAGACCACTAAAGCTGACTGCTAGATCTGCAGGTCGACGGTTCAAATCTCATCACCGGCTCAAGGTTGACTCAGCCTTCCATCCTTCCGAGGTGGGTCAAATGAGGACCCGGATTGTGAGGGCAAATTCTGCCTCTGTTAAAAAGTGCTATTGCTATTGTAAGCCACCCAGAGTCCAAGGAGAAGGGCGGCATAAAAATAATAATTGAATAAATAAAATTTGCTTCCTACGCATGCACAGAAGCCAAATCTCATTCCGACGCACACATGCTGGTCACCTGGAACTGCACATGTATCAGCACAGGTAGCAGTGGTAAGTTGGAACATCTGCCTGGCCCAGTTGCTGGGAGGGCATGGCCATGGTGGGCGTGGCCTAGTTGGCCTCCTGCGCCAAAATATGGAGGTGCCGTTTTTTCTCTTCCTGGGCTCCGAAGGCTTTCCTCCAGCCTCTGGGAGGGCGAAAACAGGCTCCCTAGGCTCTGGAGGCCCTCTGGAGGCTGAAAATGGGCCTGTTTCCAACTTTCCTGAACTTCCAGTAGGGCTGTTTTTCATCCTCCCACTTGTGCCCAGGGGTGGGCTACTGCCCGGATGGAGGGGAACGCAGTGGGGTAGCGAAAATGGAGCTCCACCCCAGAGCACCCAATTTGCACTGAAAGCTGTTGAAAGAAAATGCAGGGCCTCCTGCATAAGCCACACCCACAGTGGGATAGTAAAAATTTTGGTAGCCCTTCACTGCTTCTGCCCCGCACTTAGCTGCATCCCAAACCATGGGGCTACCTTTGAAAAGTGTTCGGAAACTTCAGATCGTGCAGAATGCAGCTGTGAGAGCAGTCATCGGCTTCCCAAGGAATGTCCATGTTACATCAACACTCCGCAGTCTGCATTGGTTGCCGATCAATTTCCGGTCACAATTCAAAGTGTTGGTTATGACCTATAAAGCCCTTCATGGCATCGGACCAGAATATCTCCAAGCCTTCTGCTGCACGAATCCCAGCGACCGATTAGGTCCCACAGAGTGGGTCTTCTCCGGGTCCCATCAACTAAACAATGTCGGTTGGCGGGCCCCAGAGGAAGAGCCTTCTCTGTGGCGGCCCCGACTCTCTGGAACCAACTCCCCCCAGAGATTAGAACTGCCCCCACCCTCCTTGCCTTTCGTAAACTCCTCAAAACCCACCTTTGCCGTCAGGCATGGGGGAACTGAGATATCTCCCCCGGGCCTATACAATTTATGTATGGTATGTTTGTACGTAAGTCTGCTTAATAATGGGGGTTTTAAAATATTTTAAATTGCAAATTATTAGATTTGTTATGAACTGTTTTATTGTGTTGTGAGCCGCCCCGAGTCTATGGAGAGGGGCGGCATACAAATCTAATAAATAAATAAATAAGTAAGTAAGTAAGTAAATAAATAAATAAATAAATAAATAAATAAACAAACAAACAAACAAACAAACAAACAAACAAACAAAAAAATTAAATTAAATTAGATTAGATTAGATTAGATTAGATTAGATTAGATTAGATTAGATTAGATTAGATTAGATTAGATTAAATTAAATTAAATTAAATTAAATTAAATTAAATTAAATTAAATTAAATTAAATTAAATTAAATTAAATTAAATTAAATTAAATTAAATTAAATTAAATTAAATTAAATTAAATTAAATTAAATTCAATTCAATTCAATTCAATTCAATTCAATTCAATTCAATTCAATTCAATTCAATTCAATTCAATTCAATTCAATTCAATTCAATTAAGACAGACAGACAGACAGACATAAAAATGAGCTGCATGGGGACTCTTGGGTAGGGTGGGGTAGGTGGGGCCAGCTGGGAATGGGATTGGGGGTTCAGAGTCACAGAATCTTAGCTAGAGGTCCTCCCAAACCTCTGTGAACCCTCAGCAGCCCACTTCTGGATGGGGCTGCAAAGCTGCTTTTCTGAACAAAGTAAGGAGAATATCAGAGTTGGAAGGGACCTTGGAGGTCTTTTGGTCCAACCCCTCACTCAGGCAGGAAACCCTACACCCGTGATGGCAAACCCTATGGCATGCGAGACTTTTCCATGTGTCCCATTGGGTTTAGGACATTTTGCCTCCGCCAGTTGGATGAAGCTCTTTCCTCCTCCGCAGCTGATCGGCCGCTGCATTCTCTCCCTCGCCCAAAGGCCCCTAGCTCTTTGACCCAGCCCTTTCGTCAAAAAAATCCACATTCAGCCACAGCCTCTTGGCCACATGGGACACTTCGCCACCATCCAATCAGCACAGTTCTAACAAAATGCTACTTTTGGAAGGAAAGAATGGGACAGTTTGCTCTTTCAAACTGTTTTGTCCTCCAGATGCTTCCCGGAAGCTTCCTTGAAGCCCCGTAGGCAAAAAAAAAATCACCCAACAGACAACCCACGCACTCCCTTTGGCAGGCAAACCAAAAAAGGTTCACCACCATTGCCCTTCACCAGTGGGAGACAAAGTTGGCTCTTCTATGACATGTGGACTTCAACTCCCAGAATTCCTGAGCTAGAATGATTGGCTCAGGAATTCTGGGAGTTGAAGTCCACTAGTCATAGAAGAGCCAACTTTGCCTACGCCTGCCCTACATCATTTCAGATAAAATAGTTGTTATTGTTATTATTATTATTATTATTATTATTATTATTATTATTATTATTATTTTTAATTGGATTTGTATGCCACCCCTCTCCGTAGACTCGGGGCGGCTAACAGCAGTATTTGATTGTCCAATTTCTTCTTAAAAGTCAGCAGTGGTGGAGCATTCACAACTTCTGGAGGCAAGTCGTTCCATAGGTTAATTGTTCTCGCCGTCAGGAAATATCTCCTTAGATCTAGGTTGCTTCTTCTCCTGGATGAGTTTCCATCCATGGCTTCTCGTCCTTTAAATTGCTAGCAAAACAACATTACCCGCGATGGGTCATTTGCAATCTAAATTCTTGTATGGACGTGCCTTTTTTTTTTTTCCCTTTTGTCACAGCCAACAAATTAGCCCGGGATTACTGCAGTTACTGAAAGGAAGGCTAAAGGTTGTTTTTCCCCCCAACTTGCTTATTTTGAAAATGGGTGAATCATTGCAGATTAGGCCAAAATACGACTTTGGAGACTGCTGAGTTTTTCTTTTTTTTATGGGAAAGGTGTGGTAAGGTAAGGAGAGAGTTGTCTTCAATTAAGAGTCATCCTCCTTTTGGGTAAATTGGTAGCCACCTAGCCATGATTTGATACTTGGAGTCGAGGTAAGAATGATGACTTGCCACGTTTGGCTGACTTTGAATAGAAAGAGTAATTGTCTGTCTATGGGCCTGCGTAATTAAAGTCCTGTTTGGAAATGACTTTAGGAGCGAAGATAGGAGGAAACCACGCTACAAGTCCTGTTTGGAAATGACTTTAGGAGCGAAGATAGGAGGAAACTACGCTACAAGTCCTGTTTGGAAATGACTTTAGGAGCGAAGATAGGAGGAAACTACGCTACAAGTCCTGTTTGGAAATGACTTTAGGAGCGAAGATAGGAGGAAATCATACTACAAGTCCTGTTTGGAAATGACTTTAGGAGCAAAGATAGGAGGAAACCACGCTACAAGTCCTGTTTGGAAATGACTAGGAGCGAAGATAGGAGGAAATCACGCTACAAGTCGTGTTTGGAAACGACTTTAGGAGCGAATATAGGAGGAAACTACGCTACAAGTCCTGTTTGGAAATGACTTTAGGAGCGAAGATAGGAGGAAATCATACTACAAGTCCTGTTTGGAAACGACTTTAGGAGCGAAGATAGGAGGAAATCATACTACAAGTCCTGTTTGGAAACGACTTTAGGAGCGAAGATAGGAGGAAACCACACTACAAGTCCTGTTTGGAAACGACTTTAGGAGCGAAGAAAGGAGGAAACTACGCTACAAGTCCTGTTTGGAAACGACTTTAGGAGCGAAGATAGGAGGAAATCACGCTACTTGCTAGAATTCACTTCGGAGTCTGTAGGTTAACTGAGATCTATGACCTATGGCATGCATATCACAGGTGGCACGTGGAGCCATATTGGAAGGAACGTGAAACTTTGCTCCAGCCCATATGTGTGCACTGGCCAGTTGATTTTCGGCCTTGGGAAGGGCCATTTTGCACTACGGACATTTTAGGGAAGCTTCCCTGAAGCCCCAGAGGCCAAAAAATTGCCCAAGGAACAAACCGGAAGTTTGGAAAAACGTATTTCCGGTTTGCCTGAAGTCCTGGAGTGCAGAAAAACAGCACAATTGGCAAACAGGAAGTGCGTTTTCTGAACATCTGGTTTGCCTGTTGTGCTGTTTTTTGCACTCTGGAGCTGTTTTCTTGCACTCTCATTTTTTTCACGTACCAGGCTTCAGTATGGCTTGTTCACATGCGCGGGGGGCAGTGCGTGTGTGTGTGCGTGGAGGGGAATGGAAGGTGTATAGGCATGTGCATGCATACTAGCACGTGCGTGCACACACACACACACCTTTTGGCACACGAACCAAAAAAGGTTCGCTATCACTGGCCTAGATCAATGAAGTCCTTTCAGAGATTCCATGTACAGTGGTACCTCTACCTAAGAACGCCTACCTTCTTACGAACTTTTCTAGATAAGAACCGGGTGATCAAGATTTTTTGGCCTCTTCTCAAGAACTATTTTCCACTTACGAACCCAAGCCTCCGAAACTGTAACCAGGAAAGACAGGGAGAAGCCTTTGTGGAGCCTCTCTAGGAATCTCCTGGGAGGAAACAGGGCAGGAAAAGACGGGGGGAAGCCTCCATGGGGCCTCTCTAGGAATCTCCAGGGAGGAAACAGGGCAGGAAAAGACAGGGAGAAGCCTCCGTGGGGCCTCTCTAGGAATCTCCTGGGAGGAAACAGGGCCGGAAAAGGCGGGGAGAAGCCTCCGCGGGGCCTCTCTAGGAATCTCCAGGGAGGAAACAGGGCAGGAAAAGACAGGGAGAAGCCTCCGTGGGGCCTCTTTAGGAATCTCCTGGAAGGAAACAGGGCAGGAAAAGACAGGGAGAAGCCTCCGTGGGGCCTCTCTAGGAATCTCCTGGGAGGAAACAGGGCCTCCACCCTCCCTGTGGTTTCCCCAATCGCAGGCATTATTTGCTTTTACATTGATTCCTATGGGAAAAGTTGCTTCTCCTTACAAACTTTTCTACTTAAGAACCTGGTCATGGAACAAATTAAGTTCGTAAGTAGAGGTACCACTGTACTCTTGTCAACTTCCAGATTACAAAACCTACTGCTCTTGCACGGGGAAGAGAAAGGCCCTGCCCATGTGCAATATCATAGGCTTCCTCCAGCATCATGCGTGATTGAACAAGGGCACTTGAAAGGGGAAGTGTTTGAAGAGTTGTTCTCAAGTTGAACATTTGGATCCGAATCAAGAGCGATGGGGCTGAAGTTTGCAATGGGATGGGCTTGTAATTATTTATTATTTTGTTGGTTTATTACTAAAAGTGATTCCGAATAAATTAAAAAGCAGATGCTGGCAAGAAAGACTGTATATTAAACAAATAAAATGGAGTTAAAGTTTATATTTAGTTTGCATGTTGTATATTTACATGAAACCATGACTGTCCATTCTGACGAATATAAGAACACTTATAAAAACCTGAGCATTTATGCACATCACATGGACTGACAGACTCGTGGGCCAAAAACCAATTATATACAGTGGCACAATACCTCTATGCTCTATCTACAAACGGCTCTACTTACGAACGTTTCTAGATAAGAACCGGGTGTTCAAATTTTTTTTGCCTCTTCTCAAGAACCATTTTCCACTTACAAACCCGAGCCTCCGAAACTGTAACCAGAAAAGGCAGGGAGAAGCCTCCGTGGGGCCTCTCTAGGAATCTCCTGGGAGGAAACAGGGCCGGAAAAGGCAGGGAGAAGCCTCTGTGGGACCTCTCTAGGAATCTCCTGGGAGGAAACAGGGCCGGAAAAGGCAGGGGGAAGCCTCTGTGGGACCTCTCTAGGAATCTCCTGGGAGGAAACAGGGTCAGAAAATGTGGGGAGAAGCCTCTGTGGGGCCTCTCTAGGTATCTCCTGGGAGGAAACAGGGCCGGAAAAGGCAGGGAGAAGCCTCCGTGGGGCCTCTCTAGGAATCTCCTGGCAGGAAACAGGTCCGGAAAAGGCGGGGAGAAGCCTCCGTGGGGCCTATCTAGGAATCTCCTGGGAAGAAACAGGGCCGGAAAAGGCAGGGAGAAGCCTCTGTGGGACCTCTCTAGGAATCTCCTGGGAGGAAACAGGGCCAGAAAATGTGGGGAGAAGCCTCTGTGGGGCCTCTCTAGGTATCTCCTGGGAGGAAACAGGGCCGGAAAAGGCAGGGAGAAGCCTCTGTGGGACCTCTCTAGGAATGTCCTGGGAGGAAACAGGGCCGGAAGAGGCAGGGAGAAGCCTCCGTGGGGCCTCTCTAGGAATCTCCTGGCAGGAAACAGGTCCAGAAAAGGCGGGGAGAAGCCTCCGTGGGGCCTATCTAGGAATCTCCTGGGAAGAAACAGGGCCGGAAAAGGCAGGGAGAAGCCTCTGTGGGACCTCTCTAGGAATCTCCTGGGAGGAAACAGGTCCGGAAAAGGCGGGGAGAAGCCTCCGTGGGGCCTATCTAGGAATCTCCTGGGAAGAAACAGGGCCAGAAAAGGTGGGGAGAAGCCTCTTTGGGACCTCTCTAGGAATGTCCAGGGAGGAAACAGGGCCTCCACCCTCTCTGTGGTTTCCCCAATCGCACACATTATTTGCTTTTACATTGATTCCTATGGGAGAAAATTGCTTCTTACAAACATTTCTACTTAAGAACCCGGTCACAGAACGAATTAAGTTTGTAAGTAGAGGTACCACTGTATAACATTGTATTGAAATGTATGTTTATTGACTTGACATTCATATTTTTGTTGTTTGAAGTATAAAATATCTGAAAATAATTTAAGAAATAATTTTTAAAAAAGCAATTCCAAGTAGCGTCCAGCAAACAAGTAAAAATTCAAAGTGTTGGTTATGACCTATAAAGCCCTTCATGGCACCGGATCAGATTATCTCAGGGACCGCCTTGTGCTGCACGAATCCCAGTGACCAGTTAGGTCCCACAGAGGGGATCTTCTCCGGATCCCGTCAACTAAACAATGTCGCTTGGCAGGACCCAGGGGAAGAGCCTTCTCTGTGGTGGCCCCGGCCCTCTGGAACCAACTCTCCCCAGAGATTAGAATTGCTCCCACCCTCCTTGCCTTTCGTAAGCTTCTTAAAACCCACCTCTGCCGCCAGGCATGGGGGAATTGAGATCCTCTTTCCCCCTAGGCCTTTACAATTCTATGCATGGTATGTCTGTATGTATGTTTGGTTTTTATATTAATGGGTTTTTAATCGTTTTAGTATTGGATTACTATTGTACACTGTTTTATTGCTGCTGTTAGCCACCCCGAGTCTCCGGAGAGGGGTGGCCTACAAATCAAATAGATAGATAGATAGATAGATAGATAGATAGATAGATAGATAGATAGATAGATAGATAGATAGATAGATAGATAGATAGATAGATAGATGATAGATAGATAGATAGATAGATAGATAGATAGATAGATAGAAAGATAGATTAGATAGATAGATAGATAGATAGATAGATAGATTAGATAGATAGATAGATAGATAGATAGATAGATTAGATAGATAGATTAGATAGATAGATAGATAGATTAGATAGATAGATAGATAGATAGATAGATTAGATAGATAGATAGATAGATAGATAGATAGATAGATAGATAGATAGATAGATAGATGATAGATAGATAAATTTTGAATCATCGTTCAAAAGGAAATACGATTAGAAAATTATGACTTCCCTGTCCCGTTGGTTTCAAAGAGTGCTTTTCTTTGAAGGATCGGGTGTCGTGCATATTTCCATCATTTTGCATGCCAGGGTAATGAGGCAAAAACCTACACTTGTGTTCTCCAAGGCAGGCAGGCGCAGCCCTCCTAGAATCTCGGCTCCGAAAGGCACCGTTGCTTAAAAAGCCCCGTGCTTGTCTCTGCTCTGGTGTGACACATTCCAGAACCCAAGTATTTCTCGAGGCAAATTGGGCCGTCGTTTCGATTTTGGTGACCCTTCTTAACCTGTACCAGCCAGCAGGCTAGCACAAATGTCAGCCTTGTTTACTTGGACAAGACTGATAGCGTCCAGGTGGAATTGCCAGACTCTTCTTGGACTCTTCTTTCTTCCAGCCCCCACCCCCCCCACCCCCACCTCTTCCTTTTCTCTATTAAGATGATAGGTTTGCAAAGCCAGCACAAATCCTCGGCAGTAAAAAGTCTGTTGCTTTGAGCTTTGCCATCATTCCAGTTTCTGAAAGCTAATAAAAGTCTCCCTCCTCCTTCTCTTCTTCCTCCTCCTCCTCTTCTCTTCCTCCTCTTTTCCTTCTCCTCCTTCTCCTCCTCCTCTTTTCCTCCTCCTCTTCCTCCTGCTCTCCTGCTCTCCTCCATCTCCTCTTCCTTCTCTTCCTCCCCCTTCTCTCCTTCTCTTCCTCCTCTTCTTCTTGGAGGAATCGGACAAAATGCAAGTGGAGATGATGGCAGATGTTACCAATCAAAGGTTGCCACAAATAGAATCTGACATTGGGCACTATAAGACACTACAGGCATTGATTTTTCTAAATACTTCTAAATACTTCTCCTTGTTGTTGTTGCTGTTGTTGTTGTTGTTGTTCTTCTTCTTCTTCTTCTTCTTATTATTATTATTATTATTATCATTATCATCCTCCTCCTCCTCTTCTTCTTCTTCTCCTCCTACTCCTCCTTCTCCTTCTCCCTCTTCTCTTCCTCTTCTTCTTCTTCTTCTCCTTCTCTTCTTCTTCTTCTTCTTCCTCTTCCTCCTCCTCTTCCCCTTCTTCTCCTTCTCCTTCTCCTCTTCTTCTCTTCTCCTTCTCCTTCTTCTCCTCCTCCTCCTTCTCCCTCTTCTCTTCTCTTCTTCTTCTTCTCCTTCTCCTCTTCCTTCTCCTTCTCCTCCTCTTTCTCTCCTTCTCTTCTCCTCCTCCTTCTCCTTCTTCTTCTTCTCCTCCTTCTCCTCCTCCTTCTCCCTCTTCTCTTCTCTTCCTCTTCTTCTTCTTCTCCTTCTCTTCTTCTTCTTCTTCCTCTTCCCCTTCTTCTTCTCTTCTCCTTCTCCTCCGCCTCCTCCTTCTCCCTATTCTCTTCTCTTCCTCTTCTTCTTCTTCCTCTTCCCCTTCTTCTTCTCCTTCTCCTTCTCCTCTTCCTTCTCCTTCTTCTTCTCCTCCTCTTTCTCTTCTTCTCCTTCTCTTCTCCTCCTCTTTCTCTTCTTCTCCTTCTCTTCTCCTTCTCCTTCTCCTCCTCCTCCTCCTCCTTCTCCCTCTTCTCTTCTCTTCCTCTTCTTCTCCTTCTCTTCTTCTTCTTCTTCTTCCTCTTCCCCTTCTTCTTCTTCTCCTTCTCCTTCTCCTCTTCCTTCTCCTTCTTCTCCTCCTCCTCCTTCTCTTCTTCTCCTTCTTCTCCTTCTTCTCCTTCTTCTCCTTCTTCTTCCTCCTCCTCCTCTTCCTCCCCCTCCCTCCTCCAAAAAAGTCCACCATATTGAAGGACCCCGAATCAAAATCAAACCAAAATATTAAAAACTTCACACCACTCTAAACTCAGCAGCCATGAAGGGATGTAAAGGGATGCGGTGAAAACGTATGTCCATTTTTATATGCAAAGAAGAGAAACTTTTCAAACATCGCTACCCAGCTGCAATGTCTATTCTAAGAAAAAGGGAGACATGATAAGACGCCTATGGAACCATCCTGATAAGCTAAAGTAAAGATTTATTGCGGTTAAGCTAACAGAGTTCAAAGACAGATAGGAGAGGTCTAGATTTATTTATTTTATTTATTCATTTTGTCCAATACACAATAAGGGTTTTAGTGGGTATATGTCTATATACACATAGTAAAATACATGATGAAGGTTGTAGAGGAGATACTCATAGTAAAATATATCTAAGAAAGAATAGAAAAGAAGATATAGTAATAGAACATATCAATGAAAGAATAGAAGAAGAGATACAGAAATAGAAGAAAGGTATAGGAGATATAGGAGAGCAATAGGACAGGGGACGGAAGGGTGGTCTTACAGACTCTCCCTACATGCTGTTAAGCTGGGTTTGTTTGAAATGGGAGGGGGGGGACTTCATCAGAACTCCCTGATTTGTCCCTGATTCACTATTTCTGCTCCACTGCTTCCAAAGACAATCAAAATAGAGAGATAACATTTATTTTTGAAGATGTGATCTGGCAGCTCTGGTCTAACTTCATTCCTGACATTCCACAGCTTCGGCTTAAGAGGATAGTTCTTTAAAAGAAAAAAAAAAGGAGTATCAATGCCAGAGGCTCTTGCTGGATGGGTTTTGAAGAAACAAAGAACGCTGGTGGCATGTCATGTATGATTACTTAGACCGGCCTGCTGATAAAAGGACACCCTCCTGGCTCACTTCTTCCTTTGCCCAGTGCCAAGTCAGGCAGTTTGAACCTCACGTCTTGCAGGGTGAGAGGAGAAAAGTCTCGCTTCCATTGAAAAACGTTAAGCCAGGATTGTCCCACTTCAATGGAACAGCTTATTTTATTTATTTATTTATTTATTTATTTACTTACTTACTTACTTACTTACTTACTTACTTACTTACTTACTTATTTATTTATTAGATTTGTATGCCGCCCCTTTCCATAGACTCGGGGCGGCTCACAACATAATAAAACAATTCATAACAAATCTAATAATTTACAATTTTAAATTTAAAGTAGTTAAGAAAACCCCATTTTTAAGCAGACATATATACAAACATACCATACATAAATTATATAGGCCCGGGGGAGATATCTCAATTCCCCCATGCATGATGACAAAGGTGGGTTTTGAGGAGTTTACGAAAGGCAAGGAGAGTAGGGGCAGTTCTAATCTCTGGGGGGAGCTGGTTCCAGAGAGTCGGGGCCGCCACAGAGAAGGCTCTTCCCCTGGGGCCCGCCAACTGACATTGTTTCGTTGACGGGACCCAGAGAAGGCCAACTCTGTGGGACCTAATCGGTCACTGGGATTCGTGCGGCAGAAGGCGGTCTCGGAGATATTCTGGTCCGATGCCATGTCATAACCAACACTTTGAATTGTGCCCGGAAATTGATCGGCAACCAATGCAGACTGCGGAGTGTTGGTGTGACATGGGCATACCTAGGGAAGCCCATGACTGCTCTCGCAGCTGCATTCTGCACGATCTGAAGTTTCCGAACACTTTTCAAAGGTAGCCCCATGTAGAGAGCATTACAGTAGTCGAACCTCGAGGTGATGAGGGCATGAGTGACTGTGAGTAGTGAGTCCCAGTCCAGATAGGGCCGCAACTTTAAAGATTCCTTTAAAAATTGTGCAAGAGAGAGAAGATGCCTTTTGCAAGCTCATCTCACAAACGTTATTATTGCTGAATGCTACAGAGAAGGTGATGTCTACACACAGGTGTGCAAGTGTGTGTGTGCGAGAACTAAATAAGCAACTGCACAACCTTGCTGGAGGAAAATGTTATTATTTAACATTGCTTTAACCTAATTAGCAAGTACCGTACACAGAGGGTCTGTCTGCAGAGGAACGGGTAGGTACTTTTACGTAGCAATTAAGGGATTACATCACGACTAGCCAGTCACAATTAGGAAAAAAATGGGCACAGCCGACAGCAATTTCTAGATGACATCAGTAGCAAATCAGCAGAGTTAAAATTTGTGTTTATCGTGGAATATTGCACCTCCCAAGTTACTAATGACTACACGCAGGACTCTCAAATTATATGTGGCCTCTGTGTTGTGTATTATAGGTTCAGAATGCTCAGATTAGGCTCAAAAATGTGACGAGACAATTTTAAAAAATCAGTTTTAGACATAGGAGAATATCAGGGTTGGGGTTTTTTTTTTAAAAAAAAAGCCCTTTCTTTTAACCCAGGAGTGTCAAACACATGTCATCATGACATTGTCACGTGACCTATCAGAACTTAACCCCCCTTTGCTAAACCAGGCATGGCCATGGCCGTCCGGCCCATGGACTGCAAGATTGACCACACTGCTGGTTCCTCCATTTTCTTCTCCTTATGTACAGCAATCTAAAGTGACCATCTGTGGTGGCAGAAGGTTGGACATGGATTTATCACCTCGAGGTTTGATTACTGCAATGCTCTCTATATGGGGTTGCCTTTGAAGAGTGTTCGGAGACTGCAGATTGGGCAAAACGCAGCCACGAGAGCTTCTACCGCATGAATCCCAGCGGCCGATAAGGTCCCATAGAGTTGGCCTTCTCCGGGTCCCATCGACCAAACAATGTCGTTTGGCGGGCCCCAGGGGAAGAGCCTTCTCTGTGGCGGCCCTGGCCTTTGGAATCAACTCCCCCCTGGAGATTAGAACGGCCCCCACCCTCCTTGTCTTTCTCAAATTACTCAAGACCCACCTTTGTCGCCAGGCATGGGGGAGTTAGGATATTCCTTCCCCTAGGCCATTACAAGTTATGTATGGTAAGTCTGTGTGTATGTTTGGTTTTTTATAATAAGGGTTTTTAGTTGTTTTATTAAATTGGATTGTCACATGTTGTTTTTTTTATCATTGTTGTTATCCGCCCCGAGTCTGCGGAGAGGGGCGGCATACAAATTCAATTAATAATAATAATAATAATAATAATAATAATAATAATAATAATAATTATTATTTTTATTTATTTATTTATTTATTTATTTATTTATTTATTTATTTATTTATTTATTTATTTATTTATTTATTTATTTATTTATTTATTTATTTATTTATTTATTTTGTATGCCACCCCTCTCCGCAGACTCGGGGCGGCTCACAACAAAGTGAAAAAACAATTCACAACAAATCTAAATTTCTACTAAAAACATTTAAAACCCCCATTTTCTAAACACACATACATACACACATAGCATTCATAAATTGTATATGCCCGGGGGAGATGTCTCAGTTCCCCCATGCCTGACGACACAGGTGGGTCTTAAGGAGCTTACGAAAAGCAAGGAGAGTAGGGGCAGTTCTAATCTCCGGGGGGAGTTGGTTCCAGAGGGTCGGGGCCGCCACAGAGAAGGCTCTTCCCCTGGGGCCCGCCAACCGACATTGTTTAGTTGACGGGACCCGGAGAAGGCCCACTCTGTGGGACCTAATCGGTCGCTGGGATTCGTGCGGCAGCAGGCGGTCTCGGAGATATTCTGGTCCAGTGCCATGAAGGGCTTTAAAGGTCATAACCAACACTTATAATAATATAATAATAATATTTCGGGGCTCACAAAATTTGCTCACATTTTAACGAGCTGCATTGCTTGCCAATTGGTCTCCCGGCAGAATTCAAAGTGCTGGTTATGACCTACAAAGCTCTACATGGCTTAGGACCAGATTACCTATGGGACCGTCTTCTACCTTATGCATCCTAGCAGCCGGTTAGATCCCACAGAGTCGGCCTTCTCCAGGTCCCGTCCGCCAGACAATGTTGTCTGGTGGGGCCTAGGGGAAGAGCCTTCTTTGTGGCAGCCCCAGCCCTCTGGAATGAACTCCCTCCGGAGATACGTACCGCCCTCTCCCTTCTAGTCTTTCCTAAAGCTCTGAAGACCTACCTCTGCCGGGGGGCATGGGGGCCATGAGTTACGAGATTGTCCCTGGCCGATGTTGTGAACGATTGAATTGGATGAATGTGGATGGCTGTGCATGGCTTTTTTTTTTAGAATTTTGCTAATTTTGTTTATTTCTTTTAAAATAATTAGTTTTCTACTCATATATTGTTGGTATTTATTGTGTTGTATGCCGCCCTGAATTGCTTTGAGAATGGTGGCATAGAAGTCAAATATATACAGTGGTACCTCTACCTACAAACACCTCTACTTGCGAACTTTTCTAGATAAGGACTGGGTGTTCAAGATTTTTTTGCCTTTTCTCAAGAACCATTTTCCACTTACAAACCCGAGCCTCCAAAACTGTAACCGGAAAAGGGAGGGAGAAGCCTCCGTGGGGCCTCTCTAGGAATCTCCTGGGAGGAAACGGGGCCAGAAAAGGCATGGAGAAGCCTCCGTGGGGCCTCTCTAGGAATCTCCTGGGAGGAAACAGGGCTGGAAAATGCAGGGAGAAGCCTCCGTGGGGCCTCTCTAGGAATCTCCTGGGAGGAAACAGGGCCAGAAAAGGCAGGGAAAAGCCTCCGTGGGGCCTCTCTAGGAATCTCCTGGGAGGAAACGGGGCCAGAAAAGGCATGGAGAAGCCTCCGTGGGGCCTCTCTAGAAATCTCCTGGGAGGAAACAGGGCTGGAAAATGCAGGGAGAAGCCTCTGTGGGGCCTCTCTAGGAATCTCCTGGGAGGAAACAGGGCCTCCACCCTCCCTGTGGTTTCCCCAATCACACACATTATTTCTTTTTACATTGATTCCTATGGGAAAAATTGCTTCTACTTACAAATTTTTCTACTTAAGAACCTGGTCACAGAACGAAATTAAGCTCGTAAGTAGAGGTACCACTGTATGTGTATGTATGTATGCATGCATGCATGCATGTATGTATGCATATATGTATGTATGTTTGCAGCTCAGGGCTGAAATGAGGGATCCTTGGCACTCTGAGTTTGCCTGTTGCCTTGCAGATGTTTCACTACCCAGCTAGGGAACGTGATCAGTGCTGAGCGTATGGAGGTCTTTTTGCTGACTGTTCCCTCTCTGACATCACAGAAGATTAACCAATCCCTGCCAGGAGATTTATTCCCCTTGTTAACCAGTATATTGCCAAATCTCTTGCAATATACTGGGCTCTCTTGATGCCCTAAGCTGGATTTACTCAAAGGTTCCTTGGGAGAAGAGGGTTTTGAAGCTGAGACCATTTTGAGGCTACCCAGAGAAAAAATACCTTTGCAAAACAAAGTTTTAAAAAGTGGACGTTTTAATAACATAAGAGATTGACTGGAAAGGTTGGGAGAGAAAGAGAGAGAGAGAGAGAAAGGCTGTTCCAGGCACCGAGAGTGTCAGATCTTGGAGTACAAAGGCCAAGAATGGGAGTGAACATCAGGATAAAACTTAATCTCCAGGCAGCTTTCCAATCCAGTCCTTGAGAAAGACATTATTTTGGAATGACATTCATCTGTAAGAAAAACACAAGCTGCTGGTCAGCCTGCAGCAAAAGGCAGAAAAGTGGGGAAGGGACGGTTTGCCCAGAGCACAGGAGGAACATCTGATTGCTTATTTGTACCCAATGACAACCATTAAGTGTTTTTGACCCCTTGATTCTTGGCAAATGTTTCTTTTTCTTTTATGAACACTGAGAGCATCTGCACCAAAGACAAATTCCTTGTGTGTCCAATCACACTTGGCCAATAAAAATTCTGTTATATTCTCTGTTCCGTTCCGTTCCATTCCATATTTTCTATTCTATTCTATTCTATTCTATTCTATATTTTCAATTCTATTCTATTCTAAATTCTATTCTACTCTACTCTATTCTATACCCTTCCACTCCACTCCACTCCACTCCATATTTTCTATTCTTTTCTATTCTATTCTATATTTTCTATTCTATTCTATATTTTCTATTCTATTCTAAATTCTATTCTATTCTACTCTATTCTATTCTCTACCCTTCCACTCCACTCCACTCCATATTTTCTATTATATTCTAAATTCTATTCTATTCTAAATTCTATTCTACTCTACGCTCAATAATAAGACAGCGTACAATAATAATCCAATACTAAAAACGATTAAAAACCCATTAATATAAAAACCAAACATACATACAGGCATACCATGCATAAAATAGTAAAGGCCTAGGGGGAAAGAGTATCTCAATTCCCCCATGCCTGGCAGCAGAGGTGGGTTTTAAGTAGCTTACAAAAGGCAAGGAGGGTGGGGGCAATTCTTATCTCTGGGGGGAGTTGGTTCCAGAGGGCCAGGGCCGCCACAGAGAAGGCTCTTCCCCTGGGTCCCACCAAGCGGCATTGTTTAGTTGACGGGACCCGGAGAAGACCCACTCTGTGGGACCTAACTGGTTGCTGGGATTCGTGCAGCAGAAGGCGGTCCCTCGCATACAAATCTAAATAATAATAATAATAATAATAATAATAATAATAATAATAATAATGCTACATTATTTGTTCTTCATCAATCCCGAAGCACTTTCATCTGTGTTTACTCGTTCTTGACAATACAGTTAACTCCCCTGCTCCCCAAGAATACCTGCAGGTATGACATGACATCAATATGTGCTAATGCTCCCCTGAGGCCTATGGAACAGATTTGCCGGATACCACACACATATTTGCCCCTCCCAGGAGAGTTAACTCCCCATGCAAAGTAGCAGTCCCAATATGTTAATGCATAGATAAAATTGATTCGGTTAGATTGAGCTATGACACAGCGCCAGTGGAAATGTCGGTGTATCATTCAAGGTGTCATGTATCGAAAGGAAAAAAAAACCACCCTGAAAATTCAGGAAGGTCTCAGAAACCATCAGCAATCGAATTAAATGAGGATGGTAAAACATTTTTTGCAAGAGCACTTTTCGGTCTCAAACTTCTCACTCACTTCTAACCCTGATGATGTTACATGGCTGGGTAATGAAGCGTTTGCATAAAAGCCACCGAGCTTAGAAAGCACAGAGGACCCAGTTTAACCCTGAGCTTTAAATGTTATCTTCTATCGTAGATGATAGAGCTGTTAAAAATTATGTGGAAAGTTGGTTTTTTTTGGTCCATTTCGGTTGAATTAAGCCGAAACCAGGACTCCACTTCTCCACTCAAAATAGAATACCGTACGAGACAAGGAGGCTTCAAGAGTTGTAAACCTAATCCTACGTAGCTTCTGCTCTGGCAATCTCACACTACTTACCAGAGTTTACAAAACTTTTGCCAGACTCATCCTCGAATACAGATCATCTGTTTGGAACCCATATCGCATCTCAGACATTAACACCCTTGAAAATGTCCAAAGATACTTCACCAGAAGAGCCCTTCACTCCTCCACTCGAAACAGAATACCCTACGAGACTAGACTTTCAATCCTGGGCCTAGAAAGTTTAGAACTAAGACGCCTTAAACAAGATCTAAGTATCGCCCACAAGATCATATGCTGCAACGTCCTGCCTGTCGGCGACCACTTCAGCTTCAACCACAATAACACAAGAGCACACAACAGATTTAAACTTAATATTAACCGCTCCAAACTTGACTGTAAAAAATATGACTTCAGTAACCGAGTTGTCGAAGCGTGGAACTCATTACCGGACTCCATAGTGTCATCCCCAAACCCCCAACACTTTACCCTTAGATTATCTACGGTTGACCTATCCAGATTCCTAAGAGGTCAGTAAGGGGCGAGTACAAGTGCACTAGAGTGCCTTCCGTCCCCTGTCCTATTGCTCACCTATATCTCCTATACCTTTCTTCTATTCCTATATCTCTTCTTCTATTCTTTCATTGATATGTTCTATTACTATACCTTCTTTTCTATTATTTCTTAGATATATTTTACTATGAGTATCTCCTCTATAACTTTCATCATGTATTTTACTATGTGTATATAGATATATACCCACTAAAACCCTCATTGTGTATTGGACAAAATAAATAAATAAATAAATAAATAAATAAATAAATAAATAAATAAATAAATAAATAAATAAATAAATAAATAAATAAATAAATAAATAAATAAATAAATAAATAAACTAAAAGCAGTTTACAACGTGTGGTTAATAAACAGAATTCATTGCCATTAGCTACAGTGATTAACATGAATTGTTTTCAGAATTTATTAGACAAATTAATGGAGGAAAAACAATGGCTGTGGTTGATAAGCTTCCTAACATCATTATACTAAGCCACAATTTGGTTGTTTGACATGGGGCTGTGCGTTCAGTCCCTATAATTTGTAAACCATAAGGAGCAAATACAGCTAACCATGGTTTCTTGCTATAAATTAGCTAAATTAATGAATACTTCTACTTCTGGGCTTTCTATAGGTATTTAAGATAAGGCTTAAAGGTACAAGAGAGTAGAATCTAGCTATTTAAGATATACCTGATAACTACAGGTATTTGTTTGTTTGTTTAATACAGTATACTGTCCATCTTACTCTCAAGTGACTCCTCCCAAGAAAGTGATTTGAGACCCATCTGATCTAGAACCCCATTTTCAATTGTGACCATCCAAGGAACTTGAAAATAACAAGCTGGACAGAAGTGTAGGTGAAGTGCAGACATTATTCTATGTCCAAATAATAATAATAATAATAATAATAATAATAATAATAATAATAATAATAATGGCTTACAAGTGGAACACTCAAAAAAGAGACAGAAGGACTAATACTGGTGGCACAAGAACAGGCCATTAGAACAAATGCTGTCAAAGCCAGAATTGAAAAATCAACAGACGATCCAAAGTGCAGACTCTGTAAAGAAACAGATGAAACAATCGATCACATACTCAGCTGCTGCAAAAAGATCACACAGACTGACTACAAGCATAGACATGATGCTGTGGCACAGATGATCCACTGGAACTTGTGCCGGAACTACCATTTCCCAGTGGCAAAGAACTGGTGGGATCATAAGCCCAAAAAAATGGTCGAAAATGAGCAAGCAAAACTACTGTGGGACTTCAGACTTCAGACTGACCGAATTCTGAAGCATAACACACCAGATATTGTGATCGTGGAGAAAAAGAAAGTATGGATCATCGACATCGCAATCCCAGGAGACAACAGAATTGAGGAGAAGCAACTACAGAAATTAGTGAAATACGAAGATCTAAAAATCGAGCTGCAACGACTCTGGCATAAGCCAGTGAAAGTGGTCCCAGTGGTACTTGGCACGCTGGGCGCAGTGCCAAAGGATCTCAGCGGACATTTGAAAACCATCAGAATTGACAAAATCTCCATCTGTCAATTGCAAAAGGCTGCTTTACTGGGATCGGCAAACATAATTCGCCGCTACATCACACAGTCCTAGGGGCTTGGGAAGCGCCCGACTGGTGATGAAATACGAAATCCAGCATAGTGATCTCGTTTGCTGCGTTGTACTGACATAATAATAATAATAATAATAATAATAATAATAATAATAATAATAATAATAATAATACGAAGAAGAAGAAGAAGAAGAAGAAGAAGAAGAAGAAGAAGAAGAAGAGGAAGAGGAAGAGGAAGAGGAAGAGGAAGAGGAAGAGGAAGAGGAAGAAGAAGAAGAACGACAACAACAACAACAACAACAACAACAACAGAGTTGGAAGGGACCTTGGAGGTCTTCTAGTCCAGCCCCCTGCTTAGGCAGGAAACCCTACTTCAGACAGATGGTTATCCAACATCTGCTTAAAAACCTCCAGTATTGGGGCATCCACAACTTCTGGAGGCAAACTGTTCCACTGATCAACCGTTCTGACTGTCAGGAAATTTCTCCTTAGTTCTAAGTTACTTCTCTCCTTGTTTAGTTCCCACCCATTGCTTCTTGTTCTACCCTCAGGTGTTTTGGAGAATAGCTTGACTCCTTCTTCTTTGTGGCAACCCTTGAGATACTGCAAGACTGCTATCATGTCTCCCCTGGTTCTTCTTTTCATTAAACTAGCAATGCCCAGTTCCTGCAACCGTTCTTCATATGTTTTAGACTCCAGTCCCCTAATCATCTTTGTCGTTCTTCTCTGCACTTTTTCTAGAGTCGCAACATCCGTTTTGCATCGTGGCGACAAAAACTGAGTGCAGTACTCCCAAGTGTGGCCTTAACAAGGCCTTATAAAGGTGAATATTTGCTCTTTATGAATGAGAAGTTATATATTTAAACTTGCAAATGTACAAACTTCAGGAAGATGTCTGCTTTGCAGACTTCAAAAAGAAAGAAAATGGGAATTGTAGAATGTACTGTATCGTTCTTTATAAATTGCACCTAGAATATTGCACCTGGAAGATGGATTCAGCCAACAATATAAATAAAATAGAAAACACTGGATCTAAGATGGGTAGGTGTGTCTACGAGGTGGTATCTTTCTGGTCCAACCAGTTTAATGTACATTGCTTTGAAGGCTGATTGAGCCAGAAAATGTTGTTGAAATAATTAATCACACTTCTAAAAAGAGAAACACAAGGGGATAGCCCTCGGCTGGCTTTTAGCAGCTGTCCCAGTAAAGGTGCATTCAGTCTTGTTTAGTTTAAATGATTTAGCTTTACTAGATAAATGGTCAAAGCAATGGAAACTGCAGTTTAATGTTTCCAAATGTAAAATACAGTAATGCACTTGGGGAAAAGGAATCCTCAATCGGAGTATTGTATTGGCAGTTCTGTGTTGGCAAAAACTTCAGAAGAGAAGGATTTAGAGGTAGTGATTTCTGACAGTCTCAAAATGGGTGAGCAGTGCGGTCGGGCGGTAGGAAAAGCAAGTAGGATGCTTGGCTGCATAGCTAGAGGTATAACAAGCAGGAAGAGGGAGATTGTGATCCGGCTATATAGAGCGCTGGTGAGACCACATTTGGAGTACTGTGTTCAGTTCTGGAGACCTCACGTACAAAAAGAGATGGATAAAATTGAATGGGTCCAAAGACGGGCTACAAGAATGGTGGAAGGTCTTAAGCATAAAACGTATCAGGAAAGACTTAATGAACTCAATCTGTATAGTCTGGAGGACAGAAGGAAAAGGGGGGACATGATCGAAACATTTAAATATGTCAAAGGGTTAAATAAGGTTCAGGAGGGAAGTGTTTTTAATAGGAAAGTGAACACAAGAACAAGGGGACGCAATCTGAAGTTAGTTGGGGGAAAGATCAAAAGCAACGTGAGAAAATATTATTTTACTGAAAGAGGAGTAGATCCTTGGAACAAACTTCCAGCAGACGTGGTTGGTAAATCCACAGTAACTGAATTTAAACATGCCTGGGATAAACATATATCCATCCTAAGATAAAATACATTATGGAATTTATGACTGTAACTTGTTGCTTGTATCCTAAGATTTTTATTAATATTGATAGTTTCTTCATTGCTTATTTGACCTCTATGACAATCATTGAGTGTTCTACCACATGATTCTTGACAAATGTAACTTTTTCTTTTATGTACACTGAGAGCATCTGCACCAAGACAAATTCTTTGTGTGTCCAATCACACTTGGCCAATCAAGAATTCTATTCTGTTCTAGTCTATTATGGAATTAATTGAGAGTTTGAGAATATGTACTTAAATCCCTTCTTCATGTTTCCATATTTTCTCTCCTATATTTTATGTGCCAGGAGGCACTAGGGGGATTGATTTTTTTTATTTTTTAATAATAGTGCATAGTTTTATGATGTGCCAGGGAATTCCACAAACACGCCCGCTCTTTCTGTCTGATTGCCAATGTCACTGATGCACCGTTAATCACTGGGGCAATTGTCTAAAAGACTGCGCTGGAAAACAATAGAAATTGTCACTTCACACTGACAAATGATTACTCACTGAGCATGTTATGGCACTAGGATGAATTAACTTCCGAACTGCAAACCTGGCCATAAAAAGCATGAAACTCCCCAGGAAATGCCATGGAAAGTGAACAACTGCAAAAAAAAACAACCCTGAAATGAAGTTACTCCTGGTGATACATCCACTGTCCTAATATTGCAACTGGACCTGTGCCACTTGGTTTAATGATTGCCAAATTTCTCAGAATGTCTCATATCAAATTCATGCAGCCAGTCGATCCATACTGGCTTATCCCAATGGTCAAGTCCTCCCAAGTATTAAGTATCACAGGCTGAGCTGTCATTGCACAATTTGAGGTTGTCTCCTTTCTACACTGCTCAAAAAAATAAAGGGAACAGTCAAATAACACATCCTAGATTTGAATGCATGAAATATTCTCATTGAATACTTTGTTCTGTACAAAGTTGAATGTGCACAACAGCATGGGAAATTGATGGTCAATCAGTGTTGCTTCCTAAGTGGACAGTTTGATTTCACATAAGTTTGATTTATTCAGAGTTTCACATAAGTTTGATTTATTCGTAAAGTTCTTAAGACCCATCTCTGCCGTCAGGCATGGGGGAACTGAGACATCTCCCCCGGGCCTATACAGTTTATACATGGTATGTTTGTGTGTATGCTTGCTTTTAATAATGGGGTTTTTAGTGTTTTTTAAATTATTAAATTATTAGATTTGTTCTTACATTGTCTTTGTTATTGTTGTGAGCTGCCCCGAGTCTACGGAGAGGGGCGGCATACAAATCTAATAAATAATAATAATATATTGTTCCCTTTATTTTTTTGAGCAGTATATTTAGGTATGTATGGCCTATGTCTGAATATGATTGATTTTTAATATAATTGGGGATTTTAGACTAGTTATCTGTTTTAATAAATTGGATTTAGCCATTGTATTTTATTGTTTCTTATTACATGTTGTAAGCCACCCCGAGTCCTCGGAGGGGGCGGCATATAAATAAAATAAATAAATAAAATAAATTTATTTACTTATTCGATTTTTTTAATGCCGCCCTTTTCCTTAGATTCAGGGCGGCTTACAACATGTTAGCAATAGCACTTTTTAACAGAGCCAGAATATTGCCCCCACAATCCGGGTCCTCATTTTACCCACCTTGGAAGGATGGAAGGCTGAGTCAACCTTGAGCCGGTGATGAGATTTGAACCGCTGACCTGCAGATCTAGCAGTCAGCTTTCGTGACCTGCAGTACCGCACTCTACCCACTGCGCCACCTCAGACAAATAACTGATAAAATCAAATAACTAACTAGCTAACTAAACAAACAAACATTTAAGTAAGAAAAAGTTAAGAACCCAGTTATATTGTAATTTCTATACATTACCTGTGTCTGGTTATCTCCTCTGGTTCATGGTGATAGTTATCCACAGAACTGATAAGCTGAACAAATAGAATAGAATAGAATAGAATAGAATTTTTATTGGCCAAGTGTGATTGGACACACAAGGAATTTGTCTTGGTGCATATGCTCTCAGCGTACATAAAATAAAATATACATTTGTCAAGAATCATGTGGTACAACACTTAATGATTGTCATAGGGATCAAATAAGCAATGAAGAAGCCATATTAATAAAAAATCTTAGGATATAAGCAACAAGTTACAGTCATACAGTCAACATGGGAGGAAATGGGTGAAAGGAATGATGAGAAAAACTAGTAGAACAGAAGTGCAGATTTAGTAGAAAGTCTGACAGTGTTGAGGGAATTCTTTGTTTAGTAGAGTGATACATTTCCTTTGGCAAGGGTTTTGTTTGATTTTTAAATATTAGCAACTTTAAGATGGGTGGACTTCAGTGACCAGATTTCCCCAACCAACCTTTTGTAAACTTTGTGCAATTCTGGGCGTTGAAGTCCACCCATCTTAGGGCAGAGCGGAATCTAGTGGAACCCACCAGCCCCCAGAATAATAGTTGAGTCTCGTTTCAGCACTATCTAAGGGACAGCACTTTTCTAAGGTCAGCAGGTTATCTTCTGTAGGAAAGACCATCCCTTGAGTTTGCAGACTGGACTCTTCAACCCAACATTTTGCCACTGATCGCCATTGTCCATCACCTTTTTTCTTTCTCTGTTTTGCTGGTTGTATTGCCATTTTTTAAAATTTTGTATCCGAAGCACCTTTAGATTATAGTCACACAACATTCAACACTGAGGAAGTAAAGTAAGTATTAAGTAGGTCATGGAAATAAAGCACATACAGATATTCAGTGAAGCTTCTTCGCTGAGTTCTATAACATCTGGCATTTTCCATATAGGAAGAATTCAATGTAATAGTTACCCAAATCACATAATTTTAAAATTCTGACTGTTGAATAAACAGAGAGGATTCCTTTTGTAAAGGGTCATACAATCTTCTTTAAATGCAGTTGATGTGGCCTGATAACTGGGTTAATGTCATTTAGTTTTAAGCCTATTTATTTCATATACATTTCTATAAAATGTATGTTTATTTATTTATTCAATTTTTATGCCACCCTTCTCCTTAGACTTAGGGCGGCTTACAACATGTTAGCAATAGCACTTTTTATTTTTTATTTTTTAAAATATCTTTTATTTGCAATAGCACTTTTTAACAGAGCCAGCATATTGCCCCCATAATCCAGGTCCTCGTTTTACCCACCTTGGAAGGATGAAAGGCTGAGTCAACCTTGAACTTTAATAAATACGATTAAGAATGAATGGCATTTGCTCAATATTAGGCTTCATTGATAGCATTTAAGGAAGCTTGTTTGACACTTGGCAAAACAAGCCTTCTCTGTTTTTCCTTCCATTTATCTCATCATTAGAATTTTAAAATCATGCAATTTGGGCAACCGCATTACGTTGACTTTTTCCCATATGGAAAATGCCAGAAGTTATCAAACTCAGAGTGGGGAAGCTTCACTGATTTCAGGGGCAGACACTATGAATAGAATAGAATAGAATAGAACAGAACAGAATAAGGAATGGAATAGAACAGAATAAGGAATGGAATGGAATAGGATAGAATAGGATACGATAGAATAGAATAGAATAGGAATAGAGTAGAATAGAATAGAATAGAATAGAATTCTTGATTGGCCAAGTGTGATTGGACATACAAGGAATTTGTCTTGGTGCATATGCTCTCAGTGTACATAAAAGAAAAAGATACATTTGTCAAGACTCCTGTGGTACAACACTTAATGATAATCCAGGTACATATAAGCAATCAAATCATATTAGGAACCAATCAATATAAACTGTAAGGATATATGTAGCAAAGTTACAGTCATTTGTGGGTTGGAGATGGGTGATGGGAATGATGAGAAATTTATTATTAGTGCAGCTTTAGTGAATAGTCTGACAGTGTTGAGGGAATTATTTGTTTAGCAGAGTGATGGCGTTCAGGAAAAAAAACCTGTTCTTGTGTCTAGTTGCCTTGGCATGCAGTGCTCTATAGAGTCATTTTGAGGGTAGGAATTGAAGCAGTTTATGTCCAGGATGCGAGGGGTCCGTAAATATTTTCATATATTACTCTTTCTGACTCATGCAGTATACAGGTACTCAATGGAAGGCAGGTTGGCTGCAATATCTCCGCCGCACAAATCCCAGTGACCAGTTAGGTCCCACAGAGTTGGCCTTCTCCGGGTCCCGTCGACTAATCAATGTCGTTTGGCGGGACCCAGGAGAAGAGCCTTCTCTGTGGCGGCCCCAACCATCTGGAACCAGCTCCCCACGGAGATTAGAACTGCCCCCACCCTGCTTGCCTTTTGCAAACTCCTTAAAACCCATCTCTGCCGTCAGGCATGGGGGAATTGAGACATCTCCCCCGGGCCTATGCAGTTTATGCATGGTATGGTTGTGTGTATGTTTGCTTTTAATAATGGAGTTTTTAGTGTTTTTTAAATTATTAGATTTGTTGTACATTATTTTGTTGTTGCTGTGAGCCGCCCCGAGTCTACGCAGAGGGGCGGCATACAAATCTAATCTAATAAATAAATTGCTTTTTCTGCAGTTCTGATTCTCCTCTGACGTCTGTGTCGATCTTATTGGGTTGCAGAACCAAACCAGATAGTTATAGCGGTGCAGGTGACAGACTCAACGATTCCACTGTAGAACTGTATCAGCAGCTCCTTGGGCAGTTTGAGCTTCCTGAGCTGGCGCACATAATGTAGGTATGGGATCTCTGGCATCCACAGAGTGGGCCAATAAAGGCAACCATGGCAGCCTCATCAAAGCCCTGCCTCATTTGTACACACATCAAAGTCGCATCACACCCAAAGGGTGAGCCTTTGATCATGCTGCCACAATTGCTCCGTTGCCATTTACTCCTCCTCCAACAGACGCCAGTGGGGATGGTATAGATTTGTTTTTTTCTTTTTGGCAAAGTGAACAGTCAGGACGGTCAAAGAGAGAAATATTCTGGAGCAACGTTGATCTATTGAGAGATGATAAGCCGTTCTTGAAATTTTCTCATTCGTTTCACCCTCCCCCCTTTTCCGTGAATCATTTAAAATTTTATCTCGGGGTGAAAATATGCTCTGAGACACACAGTGGAAGGTTTTCCCGTACTCAGCTAGAATTTTAGATGAACACCTAAAGGTATTACTTGAAGCTCGATAACAGCACTAAGTTATTTTTTTTTTCAATATACAGTGATACCTCGTCTTACAAACGCCTCGTCATACAAACTTTTCGAGAAACAAACCCGGGGTTTAAGATTTTTTTGCCTCTTCTTACAAACTATTTTCACCTTACAAACCCACTGCCGCCGCTGGGATGCCCCACCTCTGGACTTCCGTTGCCAGTGAAGCACCCGTTTTTGCGCTGCTAGGATTCCCCTGAGGCTCCCCTCCATGGGAAACCCCACCTCCAGGCTTCCGTGTTTTTGTGATGCTGCAGGGGAATCCCAGCAGCACAAAAACGGGTGCTTCGCTGTCAATGGAAGTCCAGAGGTGGGGTTTCCTAGTGAGGGGAGCCTCAGTGAAATTGCAGCATCGCAAAAACACAGAGGTCCAGAGGTGGGGTTTCGAGGATTTCGGTGTTTTTGCGATGCTGCGATTTCACTGATGCTCCCTTCACTGGGAAACCCCACCTCCGGACTTCTGTTGCCAGCGAAGCACCCGTTTTTGCGATGCTGGGATTCCCCTGCAGCATTGCAAAAACACAGAAGTCCGGAGGTGGGGTTTCCCATGGAGGGGAGCCTCAGGGGAATCCCAGCAGCGCAAAAACAAGCTCTTTGGCTGGCAAAAGGGGTGAATTTTGGGCTTGCACACATTAATCACTTTTCCATTGATTCCTATGGGAAACATTGTTTCATCTTACAAACTTTTCACCTTAAGAACGTCGTCCCGGAACCAATTAAGTTTGTAAGACAAGGTATCACTGTATTTTTATTAATTTTCTTAAAATAGACAAAAGTGACATACATTTAACATAGAAATGGGCTTGTCTCTTCCCCGCTTATTCTAGAAGTAAAATTTCAATACAGAAAAAAGAATACATTCAAAAAATACTTAAAATCAACTTATTACTTTAAATGAAAAGAAGAAATTTGTTTTACCTTATGTAATAAATCTTTATACATAAACTAATCCTAACATAACTCTTAAATCATATCCCTGCTAATTCTAACATAACTCTTAAATCATATCTCTGCTAATACAATTCTCTTATTTATTTATTTTTTGCTTTTAATATTTCTTCTTGTTTATCCATATATACACTTTGTTCCATATCTCATAAAATTCTGTTTCTTCTTGATCTTTTAACCGTCTTGTCATCATATCCATTTCAGCGCAGTCTAATATTTTCTTAATAATTTCCTCTTCTTTGGGGATATTTTCCCCTTTCCAATTTTGCGCATATATTATCCTGGTCGCGGTCAAAATATGAATAACTAGGTGTAAAATTTCTTTCTTATATTTCTGATTAGTTATGCCCAGTAAATAAAATTCCGGGATTATTTCTATCTCCTGTTTTACTATTTCTTTTATTATTCTATCATTTTCAAATAAAGCTTAACTTTACTACATGTCCACCATTGATGATAATAGGACCCTATTTCCTTCTTACATTTCCAACATAATGGGGAACATTTTTGCTATCCTATTTGGTGGGAGGTGCCACCTGTAGAACATCTTAATTTGATTTTCATTTAGGGAAACTGATTTTGTCATTTGATAACAGCACTAAGTTAGACTTCCAAAGGGAAAAAAAAAGAAAAAGATCATTTTTGGCAAACAACACAACCAATAACCTTAAAATAAACATAGAAACATCCCTAGCTTGGTATCTCTGTAATTATTCACAATTGTTAAAGGTGACTGTGCTATAGGTATATTAAAAATTATCGGTAGGCTGCAATTGACATTGTTTTACATATCCTAAATTACGTAGATGCTGGGTTTATTATTAGAGCCCATTGTGGTGAAGACATTGGACTAGAATGGGGAGACCCAGGTCTACGTCCAACCATGGAAAATGAGCAAATAGCTTTGGTTAGGACATTCTCCTTCAAACTAACATAGCACAGGGTTGGACAGAATGAGAAGCTGGAATGCTAAGCACCTTGTCTTGAAATCTTGCAAGAAACTTGGGATACATGTGTAACAAAATAAAAGTAGAAACATTATTAGGTAGAGGTACCACTGTAATTGTGATAGACAAGCTTGGGAACCTAGGAAAATCTATATTGGGCCAATAGTGCATGTATCACTGTCCAGACGCTTTTGGAAAACCTGCATTCTTTTTTTTTAAATTTAAAATAAAGTTTTATTTATAAACATATATACATATAACTTACAAAACAAAAGACATTTAAAAACATTGGACGTTTGTGTCGCAAATCTATATAGCAATTCTTACTATGCTCAAACCCAATTGCACACCTACTTTTACATATTTATTATAAACCAGTTTAAAACAATAATCAGGTTTGGACCGGGAGTCACTACTCACAATCACTCATGCCCTCATCACCTCGAGGTTCGACTACTGTAACATGGGGCTACCTTTGAAGAGTGTTCGAAAACTTCAGATTGTGCAAAATGCAGCTGCGAGAGCAATCATGGTCTTCCCTAGGTATGCTCATGTCATACCAACACTCCGCAGTCTGCATTGGTTGCCAATCAGTTTCCGGTCACAATTCAAAGTGTTGGTTATGACCTATAAAGCCCTTCATGGCATCGGGCCAGAATATCTCTGAGACCGCCTTCTGCCGCACAAATCCCAGCGACCGGTTAGGTCCCACAGAGTTGGCTTTCTCTGGGTCCCGTCGACTAAACAATGTCGTCTGGCGGGACCCAGGGGAAGAGCCTTCTCTGTGGCGGCCCCAACCCTCTTGAACCAGCTCCCATCCTCCCTGTCTTTTGTAAACTCCTTAAAAACCACCTCTGCTGCCAGGCATGGGGGAACTGAGACATCTCTCCCGGGCCTATACCTATATGCATGGTATGTTGTGTGTATGTTTGGTTTTTATAATAAGGGTTTTTTAGTTATTTTAGTATTGGATTGTTACATGCTGTTTTTATCATTGTTGTTAGCCGCCCCGAATCTACGGAGAGGGGCGGCATACAAATCCAATAAATAAATAAATAATAAATAAGTATGTTTTCTTTTAATAAGGGGTTTTTAGTGACTTTTAATTATTAGATTTGTTATATACTGTGTTATTGCTGTTGTGAGCCGCCCCGAGTCTATAGAGAGGGGCGGCATACAAATCTAATAAATTGAATTGAATTGTATAAATAATCTTATATTTATTTTCCCATTAATCCATTTATCCACAGGGAATAGCTCTCTTTGGTTATTCAATGTACTTTTGTTACTTTATCCTTTTTTCCAGCCCGCAATAGAACATACCTCAACATTTATGGAATTCCGACTCTTCCATATTTTTAATTTCCAATGTTAATTGGAATCCGCATACAGATGGGAAGTTGAACAACTATCCTTGTGGTGTGACCAGAACAATCTAGAACTGAACACACTCAAAACCGTAGAAATGGTGGTAGACTTTAAGAGAAACCCTTCCACCCTTCCACCTCTCACAATACTAGACAACACAGTATCAACAGTAGAGACCTTCAAATTTCTAGGTTCTATCATATCTCAAGACATAAAATGGTCACCTAACATCAAAAACATCATCAAAAAAGCACAACAAAGAATGTTTTTTCTGCGCCAGCTCAGGAAGCTCAAACTGCCCAAGGAGCTGCTGATTCAGTTCTACAGAGGAATCATTGAGTCTGTCATCTGCACCTCTATAACTGTCTGGTTTGGTGCTGCAACCCAACAGGACCGACACAGACTTCAGAGGATAATCAGAATTGCAGAAAAAACAATTGCTGCCAATCTGCCTTCCATTGAGGAAGAAGAGGGCGGGTAAAATATTTACTGACCCCCTCACATCCTGGACACAAATTGTTTCAACTCCTACCCTCAAAACGTCGCTACAGAGCACTGCACACTAAGACAACTAGACACAAGAACAGTTTTTTCCCGAACGCCATCACTCTACTAAACAAATAATTTCCTCAACACTGTCAGACTTTCTACTAAATCTGCACTTCTATTCTACTAGTTTTTCTCATCATTCCTTTCACCCATTTCCTCCCATGTTGACTGTATGACTGTAACTTGTTGCTTATATCCTAAGATTTTTATTAATATTGCTTCTTCATTGCTTATTTGACCCCTATGACAATCATTAAGTGTTGTACCACATGATTCTTGACAAATGTATATTTTATTTTATGTACGTTGAGAGCATATGCGCCAAGACAAATTCCTTGTGTGTCCAATCACACTTGGCCAATAAAATTCTATTCTATTCTTTTCTATTCTATTTTAATTTGTCTATCTCTGCACATGCTGCAATGCTGCATTCTAACCACTATGGCCCTACAGCTCATAGGTACAAAACCAACTGGGTGATCTTGAGCCAGCCATATTCTAGGTCCTGGGAAGAAAGCAACAGCAAACCACATCCAGAAAGCAGCTTGCCAAGAAAACGGCAGGAATTGCTTCATGCACTCACTATGAGTTAAAAGACTGACAAATGTAAGACTGTTTTAGCTGGTAAACACTTCTTTCCCCCATCCTTATCTAGAGAGGCTACGGATTTGAACCTTGGGATATTAGACCACAAAGCCTGGGATTTATCACTGAGCGGCATTCCTTTTTCCATTTCTAAAACATTTTGAGTTTCGAGGCATGAAAACAGAACCAATGCTTTTAGTGCAGAAACACCATCACAGGTCATATGCCAAAATGGGAGTTCTTAAGTGGATCCAGGTTTCATTTGAGATAATGAAACTGCCTCTCTGTTCCATTGGCAAATCATTTTTTTTAACCCTGTAGGTGGCAGAGATTGGTGTCTGCGGCACCATCGCATGAGATTACCTAATTGTTGTATTCCTCCCTGCTTTTAATTGATACATACTTTAACCTGTGTGCAATAAACCATCATTCCAAAATTGGGTCAGTTTTGATGCAAATGTTTCCCTTGCATTTGTTCTCTCATAGAAACATAGAAACATAGAGTGGATTTTCCATAATTACAATTCAAAGTGTTGGTTATGACCTATAAAGCCCTTCATGGCACCGGACCAGATTATCTCAGGGACCGCCTTCTGCTGCACGAATCCCAGCGACCAGTTAGGTCCCACAGAGTGGGTCTTCTCCGGGTCCCGTCAACTAAACAATGTCGCTTGACGGGACCCAGGGGAAGAGCCTTCTCTGTGGCGGCCCCGGCCCTCTGGAACCAACTCCCCCCGAAGATTAGAATTGCCCCCACCCTCCTTGCCTTTCGTAAGCTACTTAAAACCCACCTCTGCCGTCAGGCATGGGGGAATTGAGATACTCTTTCCCCCTAGGCCTTTACAATTCTATGCATGGTATGTATGTATGTATGTTTGGTTTTTTATATTAATGGTTTTTTTAATCATTTTTAGTATTAGATTACTATTGTACACTGTTTTATTGTTGCTGTTAGCCGCCCCAAGTCTCCAGAGAGGGGCGGCATACAAATCCAATAAATAAATAAATAAATAAGGAAAGGAAAAAAATGGGTTGGCTTCCGATTGACTTTCCCCCAAAATTGCCTACTCATAATCCTATTTTTCTTTAACTTTTGTTTTGTCTTAATAGAAACGTAGAAAAATAGAAGATTTGACGGCAGAAAAAGACCTCATGATCCATCTAGTCTGCCCTTATACTATTTCCTGTATTTTATCTTAGGATGGATACATGTTTATCTCAGGCATGTTTCAATTCAGTTACTATGGATTTACCAATCACGTCTGCTGGAAGTTTGTTCCAAGCTTCTACTACTCTTACAGTCCAATAATATTTTCTCACGTTGCTTCTGATCTTTCCCCCAACTAACTTCAGATTGTGTCCCTTTGTTCTTGTGTTCACTTTCCTATTAAAAACACTTCCCTCCTGAATCTCATTTAACCCTTTGACATATTTAAATGTTTTGATCATTTCCCCCCTTTCCCTTCTGTCCTCCAGACTATACAGATTGAGTTCATTAAGTGTTTCCTTATAAGTTTTATGCTTAAGACCTTCCACCATTTTTGTCGCCCGTCTTTAGACCCATTCAATTTTATCAATATCTTTTTTTGTAGGTGAGGTCTCCAGAACTGGACACAGTATTCCAAATGGGGTCTCACCAGCACTCTGTACAGCGGGATCACAATAGAATAGAATAGAATAGAATAGAATAGAATAGAATAGAATTAATTGGCCAAGTGTGATTGTACACACAAGGAATTTGTCTTGGTGCATATGCTCTCAGTGTAAATAAAAGTAAAGATACATTTGCCAAAAATCATGTGGTACAACACTTAATGATTGTCATAGGGGTCCAATAAGTAATGAAGAAACAATCAATATTAATGAAAATCTTAGGATACAAGCAACAAGTTACAGTCATACAGTCCTAAGTGGGAGGAAAATGATGAGAAAAAACTAGTAGAAATAGTAGTGCAGACTTAGTAAAAAGTTTGTCAATCTCCCTCTTCCTGCTTGTAATACCTCCAGTTATGCAACCAAGCATTCTACTCACTTTCCTTTTTTTCTTACTCTCCTTTTTTTTTCTTTTAAATCATCTCACTCAACTTAAAAAAACAAAATCAAAACCAATAAAGCCGGATGTGTGTGAGCTATTTGAGTATTGATATTCTCCACTTTATTTCGCCGGTACATTTGGGGCTCTTTAGAAACGACTTAGCTAGATGTACTTCAACAAAAAGCTCACCTTCTCGCTCAGGAAAAGAAATAACAACCCTGAATTATCTTCATCGTCATCATTTTATCCCCCTCTTCTTCATCCTCCTCCTCCCTCAGAACTTTGAATAGAGACCTATGGATTCTTGCAAAGTCCTCACCCCAAAAGAGAGGGGAGGGGGTTAGCTTCATTGGGCCTTAGGTTAGCTTCATTGACTGAATGGCTTTGTGGTTTGGAAGAGCCTCGGTGGGGTTTCTCTCTCCACAGGCAGCAGCATTCGGAGCTGGAGGGTGCTCGGCTCTCCTTTTGATCCAACCCGTGTGAAAGATGAGTGTCGTGCCCTTTTTTCTAGCCAGCTGTGAGGGGTCTGGCTTCCGACTGCAGGGGCTCCAACGGAGTTGGGAGCATCCTGGAGAGTAGAGAGTGGGGGGAAGAGCTGGAGAGAGGGAGGAAGAGAAAGAGCAGGGAAGAGAGAGAAGAGAGGAAGGGAAGGAGGAAGGGAGAGAGAGAGAGCTGGAGAGAGGGAAAAAGAGAAAGGGGGAAGAGGAAAAAGAAGAGCTAGAGAAAGGAAGGAAGAGAGAGAGAAAAGGAGGGAGAGAGGGAAAGAGAGCTAGAGGGAGGAGACAAGAGAAGAGGGAAGAGAGAAAAAGAGAAGAGCTAGAGGGAGGAAGAGAGAAAGAAAGAGTGAAGTGACAGAGGAGAGAAAGGCAGGGAGGAAGAGAGAGAGCTAGAGGGAGGGGGAAAGAAAAAGGAAGAGAGGAGAGGAAAAAGAGAGAAGAACTAGAGGAAGGAAGGAAAAGAGAGAGAAAAGGAGGAAGAGAGGGAAAGAGAGCTGGAGGGAGGGGGAAAAGAGAAGGGGAAGAGAGAAAAGAGGGAAGAGCTAGAGGGAGGAAGAGAGAAAAGGGAAGAGAGAGGGAGGGAGGAAGAGAGCTAGAGGGAGGGAAAAAGAGAAAGGGGAAGAGAGAAGAGGGAAAAGAGATAAGCGCTAGAGGAAGGAAGGGAGATAGAGAGAAGAGAGAAAGGGAGGGAGAGGGAGAGAGAGCTAGAGGGAGGGATAAAGAGAAAGGGGGAAGAAAGAAGGGAAGAAGAAGAGAGAGAGAGAGAACAGAGCTAGAGGGAGGAAGAAAGAGAGAAGAGAGAGACAGAAAGAAGGGAGAGAGAAAATAAGGGAGGAAGGAAAGAGAGAAAGAGAAAGAGTGAGAGAAAGAAAGAAAGAAAAAAGCGGAAGGGAGAGTGGGAGATGGAAGGAAGGGAGAGAGGGAGAGAGGGAGAGAACAAGACAGAGTAGTCCCAACTTCAGACTGGGGGCTTCCTGGAAGCAGAGCCAGGAGTGGGTGCGCGCGGGGGGGGGCGGAGGAGGAGGTGAGGCGGAGTGGCGTTGGAAGGGATCTGATTTCACTCCCCTGCGTTGAGCCTACACAGGCGCGGAGGTGCAACCGCTTCAGACGAGGGTGAGAGACCAAAGGCTAAGGATGACTCTGCCTCTTGTACTTGTACAGACAAGAACGTTTCCTGGTGGCTCTTTGTATAACTCACAGCGGAGGGGATGGGAAATACTTGCGTAGCTCTTCAAACACATGCCGTGTAAGAATGTCGGAGGTAAGGAAAGTTGTGCCTGGTTTTTTAAATAACCGCCCGGGCATGGATTCTCTCTCTCCCTCCCTCCCTTCCTTTCTCTTTCTTTTCTTTTCTTTCTTTCTATCTATCTATCTTTCCCTCCTTCCTTCCTCCCTCTCTGTCTCCTCTCTGTCTCTCTTCCTCTCTCTCTCTCTCTTGCTCTTTTCTCCCCTTCCCTCCCTCCCTCTCTCCCTATCTATCTATCTATCTCTCTACCTATTTCCTTCCTCTCTCTCTCTCTCTCTCTCTGTCTCTCTCTTCCTCTCTCTAGCTCTCTTCCTTCTCTCTCTTTTCTTCTTTCTCCCCCCCCCCTCTCTCTCCTTCTTCGCCTTCCTTGCAATAGCCGGAGTGTCCCGGAGCAGCAAGATTTCAAACACGATTCGTGTCCTGCATTGTAACGGTTGACTGAACTGTAGGACACCAGGTTTTGCAGAATAATTTGTCGGGAGTAGCAGCAGCACGGAGGGCCAAGAAAATGAGTTTGGGTCATTTTTTATTTTTTATTTTGGCTTCCAGGTGGTTGGAAAAAAAAAACCCCGTTTCGCTTAAGCTTCCCCGTCCCCTTTGCCGCAGAGGTAGAAGCACTTGTAAATCGCAACCAGTTTGCCTGCGTTTAATAATCTCTACCCAAGTTTTGCACGAGAAATTCAGTGGATACCCAATGCCCGCTTTCTGTCTCCCGCATGTTCCCCAGTCGAGTGCTGTTGTGATGAAGTAGTTTGTATGATGTTGGTGGTGATGTCGAGACCAGAGGGAAGCGATTTGGCAACAGTTAATTTGAGGATGGGATGGGGAATCCTGCCCTTTATCCCCCCGCAAAAATATACTGCTCAAAAAAAAAATTAAAGGAAACATTCAAAGAACAAATCCTAGATTTGAATGAATGAAATATTCTAATTGAATCTGTTGTTCTGTACAAAGTTGAATATGCACAACAGCAGGTGAAATGGATTGTCCATCAGTGTTGCTTCCTAAGTGGACAGTTTGATTTCACAGGCGTTTGATTTACTTGGAGTTATATTGTGTTGTTTAAGTGTTCCCTTTATTTATTTTTGAGCACTGTATGATTCCGAATATTATTTTGTTGGTCTACTTTAAAAAAGTAAAGTTAAGGCACGGTTTTAAACAAAAGTTTTATTGACCGTGCTTCAGATAACAGATCTAAGGTCCAAGCATGTTCTCTGTTTATTCGTGATAGGTGGGTGCATGTATATAATGTACATTCATGGGGTGCAGTTTGTCTCTGCATCTTTTTGTCTGCACTGTTTTGATAACTGCTGATGGTAGCGGATGGGGGGGGATGTTTCTAAAGAGGTAAACCCGTGGGTACCTTCTTCTGTTTTTGAGATAATGAAAAATAAATTGCAGAGAGGGTGGGTGAGTTTAGTCCATGTGACATAAGAGGGGCTATACGTAATATTTTAACAGTGGGGGAGAAAATGAAAACAGAACATCTTTAAAAGCATCCAACATTATGCTCTATAAACTTTTACAAAGAGAGAGCGCACAGAGAGAGAGAGAAAGGGAGAAAGAGGGAGAAATACAGTGAGAAAGAGAGAGAAAGAGAGAGAAAGAAAAAGAGAGAGAGAAAGAGAAAGAGAGAGAGAGAAAGGAAAAGAGAGAGAGAAAGAGAGAGAAAGAGAAAGAAAGAGAGAGAAAGAGAGAGAGAAAGAAAGAAAAGAGAGAGAGAAGACAGAGAAAGAGAGAGAGAAAGAAAAAGAGAGAGAAAGAGAGAGAAAGAGAGAGAAAGAGAAAGAGTGAGAAAGAGAGAGAGAGAGAAAGAGAGAGAAAGAGAGAAAGAAAGAAAGATAGAGAGAGAGGAGGGAAAAGAAGAAGAAAATGTAAAAGGACCCCTCTCCAAAGGGCAGAGATAGATTTTTGAACGACTCCGCTATATCTTTCCTCTTTTCATTTTAATTGTGCATACCGAGGTGCTCTTTTTGGTTCAGATTATCCCCGTAAGGAGTTAAAAAAACATTGTTTCTTTTTTTAAAAAAAAAAAGGATCGCGCAATAGCTTGGCAGAGTGAATTTTGGGGAAGGTGGATCGTTCGTCTTATCTTCTGGTGAGCTCGTTGCCCCGTGGCAAAACCTGGAGGCGTGTCGTGTTGCCTTTATTTTATTTTATTCCGTTTAAAAAAACAACAACTTTCCAAGAGCCTAGAAGCCAAAAGTCAACTTCATTAGTTTCAGCGATGGCACATCAACGCTCGGCTGGTCTTGTCACTTCCTTCCAGCAATTCCCTGAGCATGATGGGGGCTGCCCTGGTTTGGAAAAGCTTGTAAGGATTTGTCAGCCAGATGTGACAAGATCAAGGAGCAAGTCAGGGAAGAGATCTGATATTAATCAGTGCATAGCTCGGAGCCAAACTTTCTCAAATGCAGTGTAGAAACATGTTCTCCCGCACCGGAGTGCGCTCCTTTCTGTGGCTACAAATATGCCACTGTGCACTTCCAACAGTTGGAGAGAGTGCCAGGTAATCAGCTTTTAATTGTCAAAAGATGAAAGTTTCTGGTGGAGGGGGTGGGAAAAGAGTTGGCCTTGTTCTCTCTCTCTCCCCGCCCCCCATAAAATTACACATGGTTGCAGCTCAAAGGGGAAATATAGAGGTTTTTCTGAAAAACCTGGTGTCTTGGTTCCAGCCAAGAAAAGCCTGCTGTTTCAATCCACCGTTAAGGATCATGACATAGGAGATCTGTTGTCTTCCAGGAGATCTTCTCTCCAGAAGGTCTTCCCTCCAGGATATAGAGGTCACCAACCATGTGGACCTCGGGGGCCACTAAATTCATAACTTTAGATCCCATGGACCAGTAATAGGAATTTTTTAAACATGGAAACAGAAGATTGACGGGCAGAAAAAGCCCTCCTTGTCCATCTAGTCTGCCCTTATACTATTTCCTGTATTTTATCTTAGGATGGATCTATGTAAATCCCAGGCATGTTTAAATTCAGTTACTGTGGATTTACCAACCACGTCTGCTGGAAGTTTGTTCCAAGGATCTACTCCTCTTTCAGTCAAATAATATTTTTTCACATTGCTTCTGATCTTTCCCCCAACTAACCTCAGATTGTGCCCCCTTGCTCTTGTGTTCACTTTCCTATTAAAACACTTCCCTCCTGAACCTTACTTAATCCTTTAACATATTCAAATGTTTCGATCATGTCCCCCCCTTTTCCTTCTGTCCTCCAGACTATACAGATGGAGTTCATGAAGTCTTTCCTGATACATTTTATGCTTAAGACCTTCCACCATTTTTATAGCCCGTCTTTGGACCCGTTCAATTTGATCCATATCTTTTTGTAGGTGAGGTCTCCAGAACTGAACACAGTATTCCAAATGGGGTCTCACCAGCCCTCTATACAGCGGGATCATAATCTCCCTCTTCCTGCTTGTTATACCTCTAGCTATGCAGCCTTTCTCTCTCTCCCCCCCCCCTAAAATTACAGATTGTTGCAACTCAAACGGGAAATACAGTATAGAGGTTTTTCTGAAAGTCCTGTTGTCTTGGTTCCAGCCAAGAAAAGCCTGTTGTTTTGATCTACTGTTAAGAATCATGACATAGGAGATCTGTTGTCTTCCAGGAGGTCTTCTATCCAGAAGGTCTTCTTTCCAAGACAGGGGTCACCAAGTTTTTGGACCTCTAAATTCATAACTTTTTGGACCTCTAAATTCATAACTTTAAATGGACCACTAATATGAATTTTTTGAAGAGATAAAGAGTATTTCATGCAATATTAAAAAGATGCAAATAATTTTTTCTGGGGACCACCAAAATTTTCTCACGAACCACTGGTTGGTGATCACTGCTCCAGGAGATATCCATCATTCTTCTGGATGGATTACAGGATTGGGACAATTTCTGAACCCCCTTCTCTTTTCCATCATCTCTTTGCCACCATTTGCAATGGTGGCAAATAAACTGGGTGGTGTTTTAGAAAGCATCTCTTGCAATGGGATGATGTCTGCATGCTGTTCGATGCAATTGAAATTTTGGGCTTGGACAACCTACAACTACGCTGAGTAGTACCCAAAATTATCTGCTATAATGTCCTACCTGTCAATGACTACTTCAGCTTCAACACTAATAACGCACGAGCACACCATAGATACAAACTCAAGGTAAACTGCTCCAAGCTCGATTGCAGAAAATACAGCTTCAGCAACAGAGTGGTCAATACCTGGGATGGACTACCTGACTCCATTGTTACTTCATCATACCCCCAAAACTTTAACTTTAGACTGTCTACTGTCGACCTCACCCCATTCCTAAGCGTCTGTAAATTCGTACCCATTTCCTATGTTCATATTCATGTTTTTATTTATACCTATTATGTTGTACATGTTTGAGTAGATCAGGGGTAGGCAAAGTTGGTTCTTCTATGACTTGTGGACTTCAACTCCCAGAATTCCTGAGACAATCATGCTAGCTCAGGAATTCTGGGAGTTGAAGTCCACATGTCATAGAAGAGCCAACTTTGCCTACTCCTGGACTAGACAGACAGACAGACAGACAGACAGACAGACAGACAGACGATGATAGATAGACCTTACGAACTTTTCTAGATAAGAACCAGGCATTCAAGATTTTTTTGCCTCTTCTCAAGAACCATTTTCCACTTACAAACCCGAGCCTTTGAAACTGTAACAGCCTCCGTGGGGCCTCTCTAGGAATCTCCTGGGAGGAGGGGCTGGAAAAGGTGGGGAGAAGCCTCTGTGGGGCCTCTCTAGGAATCTCCTGGGAGGAAACAAGGGCGAAAAAGGCAGGGAGAAGCCCCCGTGGGCCTCTCTAGGAATCTCCTGGGAGGAAACAAGGCCGGAAAAGGTGGGGAGAAGCCTCCATGGGGCTTCTAGGAATCTCCTGGGAGGAAACAAGGTCAGAAAAAGGCGGGGAAAAGCCTCTGTGGGGCCTCTCTAGGAATCTCCTGGGAGGAAACAGGGCCTCCATCCTCCCTGTGGTGTCCCCAATCGCACACATTATTTGCTTTTACATTGAGTCCTATGGGAAAAATTGCTTCTTCTTACAAACTTTTCTACTTAAGAAGCTGGTCACGGAACGAAGTAAGTTCATAAGCAGAGGTACCACTATATACAGATTCTTGGAGAGCCAAAGGACATCCCAGTGAATATAAATTGGCGTGGGCAGCCTATTTGGAATTAAGTTTCTCCCCCCCCCCCTCAGCTTCCTCCCAAATCTGAATCGATTTGGAACATCTTGAGAAGAAACCTGTAGGTCCGCCTGACAAATTGGTAGTAAATTGTGGATTATTATTATTATTATTCTCCCCTGAATTATGATAGTTACCATTTCACCATCAATATGTTCCAAGTGTTCATGATTGCTATGGTCCCCAGATGACCTGAAATAAATTTTGTGGCTATAGATCAAAGAATAGGTTTCAGTTCTAGTTTTTTTGTCTCATAAAACTATGTTTTCTACCGTTCCGTATTATTAGCTCCAAATTAATTCATCTGGCCTCAAACGTTTCTCAAACAAATAATCCTACTCGTAAATATATAATTCTGTATGCCACAAAATATTTAGCAAAGACCTTGAAATTGAAATTACTTGGAACAAGTAGCTGTTGGATGTAAAAATCCTTAATGGAAATTATTAAGAATTGTCTTGTTTGATCTCAGGAATCTATAATCCAGGTAGAATTATGATCCCTCCCCCCATTTTCTACATTTTTAATGTTTTATATTTTGAGAAAGTTGGCTCAGCACTACTTGTATACTTATACTTATTATTATTATTATTATTATTATTATTATTATTATTATTAATCACAAATTTAAACTATGGCATCTATAGAAGAACTGTTTAGAATACGTGAATTTTGACCGGGGATCAGAAGTATGGCCTAATAGGAAAAGAAAAATTAAAAAACATTCTTTTTAAAAATAGGGAGTATTGAAAAGTATTGTAGTTGCAGGGAAAAACTGGACAGGTTCATAAAAATTTAAGAGAAAATTGAGGAAAAAATAGAGGAATTACTTTTCTCCTTGAAAATTTATTCCATTTTCCCGAAACCTAAGCTTGGCTTCAAAACTATTCCTATTACTGGAAATATGAACATATTACTGTACTGGAAGAATGTCTGTTTTCATGTTTGATTTCTTAGTCTTTAGAAGAATGGTTAAACAAGCTCTGAGAGTTTGTTTTGATGTTCAGAATAGCTCTCAAATCTTAAAAGCAGGTCTGATATGAAGTTCAATTCTAATTAGAAACTGTTCCTGGACTCTTTCACTGAATACATGGATTTGTTTTATATTTCAGATTTGGAATTTTCTTTGTAAAGTCTATATTTCAAATTCAAGAGAAATGCAAGATTTTGAGTATTTTGATGTGGTTTTTTCAACAGAATTAAAAACCGTACAAAGTTTGAATGAAAGAATAAGGAAAACTAATAAGAAAGTGAAATATCAAAAAAAAGAAAAATAAAGGGGAAAGAGAAGAGAAGGGAAGGGAAGGAAAGGAAAGGATTATTAAATTCTAAAGAAGTGACTTCCAAAATATTTTATTCTCTCTCTCTCTCTCTCTCTCTCTCTCTCTCTCTCTCTCTCTCTCTCTCTCTCTCTCTCATTACTTAATAATTTCAGACAGAGAGAGACAGACACACAGAGAGAAACATAGAAACATAGAAGACTGATGGCAGAAAAAGACCTCATGATCCATGTAATCTGCCCTTATACTATTTCCTGTATTTTATCTTAGGATGGATATATGTTTATCCCAGGCATGTTTAAATTCAGTTACTGTGGATTTACCAACCACGACTGCTGGAAGTTTGTTCCAAGGATCTATTACTCTTTCAGTAAAATAATATTATCTCATGTTGCTTTTGATCTTTCCCCCAACTAACTTCAGATTGTGTCCCCTTGTTCTTGTGTTCACTTTCCTATTAAAAACACTTCCCTCCGGAACCTTATTTAACCCTTTGACATATTTAAATGTTTCGATCATGTCCCCACTTTTCCTTCTGTCCTCCAGACTATACAGATTGAGTTCATTAAGTCTTTCCTGATACGTTTTATGCTTAAATGCTTCCACCATTCTTGTAGCCCGTCTTTGGACCCGTTCAATTTTGTCAATATCTTTTTGTAGGTGACTGTCTCCAGAACTGAACACAGTATTCCAAATGTGGTCTCACCAACACTCTATACAGCGGGATCACAATCTCCCTCTTCCTGCTTGTTATACCTCTAGCTATGCAGCCAAGCATCCTACTTGCTTTTCCTACCGCCCGACCACACTGCTCACCCATTTTGAGACTGTCAGAAATCACTACCCCTAAATCCTTCTCTTCTGAAGTTTTTGCTAACACAGAACTGCCAATACAATACTCAGATTGAGGATTCCTTTTCCCCAAGTGCATTATTTTACATTTGGAAACATTAAACTGCAGTTTCCATTGCTTTGACCATTTATCTAGTAAAGCTAAATCATTTACCAGAGAGATTCAGCTGCCATTCCACTGCATACAGAAATAAAGAATTTGTACTTTTAGTTATTCTAATGATCTAAACTGCACCTTTTGAGTAGTGAAAAAAAAATTCTGTCTTAATCCAGAACCTGGATGAATCTTTATACAAACTATTTCCCCCATGCATGTCCTCCCAATCTGCCAATTGTACAGTTGGAATACTTACCTGTTTTTTAATGTAGAACTGCAAAGCATCCCCTCTTCAATGTCAATCAGGTGTGGAATGAACATGTTGTGAAGGTTGTTTTCAGGAAAGCATTGCTTCAATAGTTTCTCAAAGATTTGCTGAGATTTGCTCGACCCCTATAGGGCTACCAGGTACCTTCTTAATTTTCCCTAGGAAAAAGAGTGGAAGGAAAAATAGGAAGTAGATAATGCAATGTATACAATGGCTATGTTGCTTTTGTTTTTCTACTTCTTATCTCTGTCACTGGAAGAACATTGATTTTTTTTAAAAAACTATCAGAAATTTAAAAAGCACTTAGAAAATGCATTATTAAAATAGGACTGACATGCCAGTAGTAATAGGACTGAAATGCTCTCCTATATCTCCTATTCCTTTCTTCTATTCCTATATCTCTTCTTCTATTCTTTCATTGATATGTTCTATTCCTATATCTTCTTTTCTATTCTTGCATAGATATATTTTACTATGAGTATCTCTTCTATAACCTTCATCATGTATTTTACTATCTGTGTGTGTGTGTGTGTGTGTGTGTGTGTATATATATATATATATATGTATATCCAATTGGAATACCAAGGAATCTATGAAATCCCTTGCAAAACATGTGCAGCCACATACATTGGACAAACCAACCGAAGAGTGAGCCAACGCATTGCAGAACATGTGAATGCAGTTAAAGAAGAAGAAAAGACTTCCTCCCTTGTCCAGCACATTAAAAAAACAGGGCACAAAATTGACTTTGAAAAAACTAAATTACTTCACAAAACAGAGAATTTATATAGAAGAATTGCTCTAGAAGCCATAGAAATTGAGAGGAGCCCCCTTTGCATGAATAAAAGAGATGACACGTCCCGCCTACCAGAAATTTGGAAACCAGCCTTAAACAAAAAAAACACTTCATAAAAATCACCATGTCAATCCTTCTAATAATTATGAATTTGGAATTTTGAAATTTGGAAACCAGCCTTAAACAAAAAACACTTCATAAAAATCACCATGTCAATCCTTCTAATAATTATGATTACACCAACCAATCAGATCACTGAAACATAATCACCCAATCTATTTGCTACATTCAAACCAAATCTCCACCCCCACACTATATACTAGGAAGAAAGGACAGTTGCAAACATTCAATTTTACAACAGCACGAAGCTTGGAAACTTCAGCCTGATGATGGTGAATGTGATTTCACCGAAACGTCGCATAAACATGCAAAATATTACACAGGGCAAAACCCGAACTCAAAACAATCTACATATATGTATATATGTATATATGTATATGTATGTATGTATGTATGTATGTATGTATGTATGTATGTATATATGTATATATATATATATATATATATATATATAGATAGATAGATAGATAGATAGATAGATATAGATATAGATAGATAGATATATAGATATATATAGATATATATATATGAGACGGTCTTGGTATATTCGGGTTTCCAGCCCTCAAACGTATCCCAGCCATAGAAACCAGACTCAGAACACACATTGTAAAGCAATCAAGTAGCCTGCAAGTTCCAACTACTCAGGATATCACGCCTAATCTACAACCATTAACTAATCAGCATACCTCAGCTACATCAACGACCCCAATTGTTACCCCACTGACTCACCAGGAAGTTTCTACACAGCAGGCAATTGCTGAGCCATCAAACCACACCCAGCCACCAGTATTTATAGAAGGAAGGCAGCTCAGGTCTCGCAGTGTTCGCCTGAGAACAAGGACAGAAACACCAGCCTGAAGATGACGAGTGAGACCTTGTCGAAACGTCGCCAGAAATTTCCAAATCCTACACGGGAAGAAACCCAAATATACCAAGACCGTCATACCTGTACCCGTGAAAATCTACGAATATATATACAGTATATATATAGATAGATAGATAGATAGATAGATAGATAGATAGATAGATATAAATAGATATAAATAGATAAATAAACAAACAAATAAACAAACAAACAAACTGTTCGTCAACTTCTATTCATACACAGAAAGTTTTGGTGGGGGCCCCTGAATCTTCATTGGAGGATTCCCTTCATTTTTATCTTTTTCTCTCCTTTTTCCCCCAACGCCTTTCTTCTTTTGCCCATGGAAATCAACAAACCAGGAAGTGGGGAAATGTTCTATAAGGAAATCCAAAATAAGACTTGGGATTCTAGTGATCTGGTTGGTATCTCTTCAATGGTCTTGCTTCCTCTCTGAGCATGCACAGAAGGAAAATTGTTCCTCTATGCAAGTGAGGAAGCAAAATTGCGCTGGGGGACACGTACGAGAGCATAGCAACCATACATGCACAAAATGTTGCGATGTGCATCGGTAGGTTATACAGTATCAGTGTTTCCCAACTTTGGCCACTTGAAGATATTTGGACTTCAACTCCCAGAATTCCCCAGCCAGCAAATGCTGGCTGGGGAATTCTGGGAGTTGAAGTCCAGATATCTTCAAGTGGCCAAGGTTGGGAAACACTGGGTTATAGAAGAGGAACTCGCCCCTGCCTCCAACCATTTCAGCTTCTGAGCCGTATGGATGTCCCAAAGGTGCTTTCTTGGGGATGGGGGCCAGTTTCCTTAAAAATGTTTGGCTTCTCAACCACATCAGAGAAGTGAAGAAGTGAACAAGCAAAACATTTTCAAAGAAAAAACTCCCCAAGAAAGTCCAATTGCCTTTTGGAAATGCACACCCATTCCCCAAATCAGAAAAATAAATGAGTTTGTGTATCGTGGTAAATTCCCATTGTGAGAATCCTAACTAACTATTGTAGTTTTATTAATATTGATTGCTTCTTCATTGCTTATTTGACCCCTATGACAATCATTAAGTGTTGTACCACATGTTTCTTGACAAATCTATACAGTGGTACCTCGAGATACGAGTTTAATTCGTTCCGGACCTGGGCTCTTAAGTCGAGCAGCTCTTATCTCGAACGACTTTTCCCCATAGGAATTAATGTAAATAATTTTAATTGGTTCCAGCCCTCAAAAAACTCACAAAGTTAGTCTAAATTATGCAGAAAGACATGTTTTTAATGAAGAAATGTACATGTACATATAAATGAATAATGAAGTTTCTTTCACTTAACTTGTAAACTTTCTTAAACTTTTAAATTTACATATGTTCAACTTCTCTGCCACCCAATCCTGTAGGACAGAGGTCCCCAACCCTTTTTGCACCAGGGACCGGCTTTAAGCGATCAAGAGAGGAATGGGTGAATGAATGGACGGAGGGTGGGAAGGAAGGAAAGAGGGAAGGGACAGGAACAGAGGAAGGAAGCAAGGAAACTTATGAAAGGGGAGAGTAAGAGAGGAATGAGTGAAGGGAGGGAGGGAGGGAAGAAGGTGGGAAGGAGAAAGAAAAGAAGAAATAGAGGAAGGGAAGGTAAAAGAGAGAAAGAAAAAGAGCAAGAAAGAAAGCAAGAAAGAAAGAAAGAAAGGGGGAAGGGACAGGAACAGAGGAAGGAAGCAAGGAAACTTATGAAAGGGGAGAGTAAGAGAGGAATGAGTGAAGGGAGGAAGGGAAGAAGGTGGGAAGGAGAAAGAAAAGAAGAAATAGAGGAAGGGAAGGTAAAAGAGAGAAAGAAAAAGAGCAAGAAAGAAAGCTGCAAGCACCCCCCCGAGCCCCCCAGGCCGGCTGCAACCTTTTAAAACACGCGCGCCGCTTCGCAGCTGTCTCCTGAAGCCGAACGCGGAAGTTAGCGTTTGGCTTCAGGAGACAGCTCCTTGGCGCTTGTATCTCGAATTTGGGCTTGTAAGTAGAACAAAAATATCTCTCCCCTCCCAGCTCTTATCTCGAGTTGCTCTTAAGTAGAGCAGCTCTTATGTCGGGGTTCCACTGTATTTTCTTTTATGTACACTGAGAGCATATGTACCAAGACAAATTCCTTGTGTCCGATCACACTTGGCCAATAAAGAATTCTATTCTATTCTATTCTATTCGTGAAGGTCTAGCCCTTGTGGCTTAGCCAACAAATCATGGCCAATGTTTTGCCCAAGTAGGAATGTAAGCTGAATAATAATGGTGAATTGGAGAAGTTCGCCTAGATTGGTATTGAAAATCTGATGTCCTCCTTCCAGATTGCTGCTGTACTGTCACTTCCAAAATTTATTCATTCATTCATTCATTCATTTATTTATTTATTTTTATTGGATTTATATGCCGCCCCTCTCCAAAGACTCGAGGCTGCTAACAGCAATCATAAAACAGTGTACAATAATAATCCAATACTAAAAACGATTAAAAACCCCTTAATATAAAAAAACCCAAACATACATACAAACATACCATGGATACAATTGTAAAGGCCTAGTGGGAAAGAGAATCTTAATTCCCCCATGCCTGGCAGCAGAGGTCGGTTTTAAGTAGCTTACGAAAGGCAAGGAGGGTGAGGGCAATTCTAATCTCGGGGGGGAGTTGGTTCCAGAGGGTCGGGGCCGCCACAGAGAAGGCTCTTCCCCTGGGTCCCGCCAAGTGGCATTGTTTAGTTGATGGGACCCAGAGAAGACCCACTCTGTAGGACCTAACTGGTTGCTGGGATTCGTGCAGCAGAAGGCGGTCCCTATTTGTATTGAGCTACCTTGATGAACTTTGCTTCCAAGGTCATAGGCTGATTGTAGAGTGTCCAACAGCTGCAATTGACCTTGTTAATACTTGGTTAATACTTTAATAGAATACCTGGGGCTTCCAGTATGAGTCATGGCTGACTGAAGACATCTCCATGAATAAGTGTGATAATGACCCACTGTGAAGAATGAAAGAGTGGCTTTGGAGAGGAGGTCATTCAATATCTCTTTGGAGAAGGAGACATTGGGAGAATCACCCATGAGGGCTCTGAATCATAGGTTCTCATGAAAAGGCTGTAAAACAACATTAGGAGCTCTGTGGGAAATGGGGACACGTATCTTTGATTGCAGGAGCCTTTGCTAAAGATACTGAACCAGCCAGACTGACTTTCTAATCGCACACTCCATTTAAACACTTTCAAATCTCAACTAGCAAATGCTCTGTCCTACACATTGGGAAGAAGAATCTGAACTCCAAATACGAACTGAATAATCAAATTACCACAGATAATCCCCACTCGGTTAAAGACCTTGGTATACTAATAACAAAAGATTTAAGTGCCAAAGCCCACTGCAGCAATATAGCCAAGAAGGCTTCAAGAGTTGTAAACCTAATCCTATGTAGCTTCTACTCTGGCAATCTCGCACTACTTACCAGAGCTTACAAAACTTTCGCCAGACCCATTCTCTAATGCAGCTCATCCGTTTGGAACCCATATCACATCTCAGACATTAACACCCTTGAAAATGTCCAAAGATACTTCACCAGAAGAGCCCTTCACTCCTCCACTCGAAATAGAATACCCTATGAGACTAGACTTTCAATCCTGGGCCTAGAAAGTTTAGAACTAACACGCCTTAAACAAGATCTAAGTATTGCCCACAAGATCATATGCTGCAACGTCCTGCCTGTCGGCGACTACTTAATCTTCAACCACAACAACACAAGAGCACACAACAGATTTAAACTTAATATTAACCGCTCCAAACTTGACTGTAAAAAATATGACTTCAATAACCGAGTTGTCGAAGCGTGGAACTCATTACCAGATTCCATAGTGTCATTCCCAAACCCCCAACACTTTACCCTTAGATTATCTACGGTTGACCTATCCAGATTCCTAAGAGGTCAGTAAGGGGCGAGTACAAGTGCACTAGAGTGCCTTCCGTCCCCTGTCCTATTGCTCTCCTATATCTCCTATACCTTTCTTCTATTCCTATATCTCTTCTTCTATTCTTTCATTGATATGTTCTATTACTATACCTTCTTTTCTATTATTTCGTAGATATATTTTACTATGAGTATCTCCTCTATAACCCTCATCATGTATTTTACTATGTGTATATAGATATATACCCACTAAAACCCTCATTGTGTATTGGACAAAATAAATAAATAAATAAAACAGTGAGTTTAACTTAATACCTAGTAAGTTGCACTTTCTTCAGAGTTAAGAAATTTTAAAACAATCTAAAATAATATACAACTGACGCAAACCAAAGCCAAAATGATTTAAGAAAGTTTGAAATAATTTGGAAACCAGGAGGTTTGGGGATATTGATTATTTTTGCTCCAAGATTAAAAAAACAAGTATATAATCTTGAGAAATTACTGAAATGGAACTAAACGCTATCAAGAACTGAAGTTTAATAAAAGTTGCAAATAGGCACTAAAGCAGTGTTTTTCAACCAGTGTGCCGTGGCACACTAGTGTGCCGCGAGACATGGTCAGGTGTGCCGCGAAGCTCAGAGAGAGAAAGAAAACAAGAGAGAGAGAGAGAAAGAAAGAAAGAGAGAGAAAGAGAGAAAGAAAGAAAGAGCAAGAGAGAGAGAAAGAAAGCAAGAGAGAGAGAAAGAAAACAAGAGAGAAAGCAAGCAAGAGAAAGCAAGAGAGAGAGCAAGAGAGAGAAAGAAAGAGAGGGAGGGAAGGTGGGAGAGAGAAAGACATAGAAGGAAGTAGGGAGGGAGAGAGAAAGAGGGCAAAAAAGAAGAAAGAAGGAAGAGAGAAAGAAAGAGGGATGGAGAGAGAAAAAAAGAGGGAGAGAAAGAGGGAGAGAGAAATAGAGCAAAAGGGAGGAAGAGAGAGAATTTTTTTGGTCCAAACTTTTTTTAGCTGCCCCCCCCTCAATGTGCCCCATGGTTTTGTAAATGTAAAAAATGTGCCGCGGCTCAAAAAAGGTTGAAAATCACTGCACTAAAGGAAGCTAAAGGACCAGACTGAAAAGAATTACAATGGCTAAGCCAGATCTATATTTTTCTAGTATCATTTGAAAAATAGACTGCGATATTGATAACTTATATTATACCTAAGAAAGGATATAGATTTCAATGGATAAACTATTAATAGCTGATTTTAAAAAATTAACCTGACATGGACATTATAGAGTTTGACAGCATGGAAGACAACAAACTTGACATTACCAAAATGGAAATACAGAAGACAAATCAGGAAAAACATCTGGATATGAAATAGTTGTGGGAAGAAATTCTTGACAATGTTTTTTTGTGGGATTTATAAAGTAGGCTGATGAAAGCTTTGAAAACTCCTTTTAAATACCAAATGATGAAATATTAAATCCTATGATGCTATGGGAATGATTTAAAAGTTGTGACTGTGTAGAGCAAAATGAAGGAATGTGAAGCTGGATTATTTGATCAAAGATAAAATATTTGTTTTGATATTTCTGGTAATACCGAATGGACTTTTGCATTGGTTTTTACTATACGTGTAGTTCTTGACTTAAAACAATTCATTTAGTGACAGTTCAAAGTTACAACAGTATTGAAAAAAGTGACTTATAGCTGTCTTTCACACTTGTGACCATGTCTTAACAGTTGCAGTGTTTAACTTAACAACTGTGTGAAGAAAGGTTGTAAAATGGCGCTAAACTCACTTAACAACTGTCTGGCTTAGCAACATCAATTTTGGGCTCAGTTGTGGTTGTAAGTCGAAGATTTTGCTGTAATTATTAAAAACTTAAATTATTAATCCAAATAAAAATAATCGGATGGAGATGGTCAAAGAAATCCTGGCATTTTAGAATAGGTTTGGAAGTAAATCTCTGAAGAAGCCATTTGCAAACCAGACTGTTGTGTCCGTGCCTTTACTAGGAGTTGAACTCAACTTGACAGAATCTTTCATTATGGTAGGGTGGAACTGCAGACTGGATGATAATGAGGCAAATATAATGGGATGAAAAAAAATCCCCAAATGTCTGGTTTTTGACTTGATTAGATAGAACATTCTTTCTTGCTTTCTATTGTATCTCTCTCTCTTGTCAACTACAGACACATTTCATATTCTTTTTTCAACATGCTAGCAAACTCCCGTCTAGTTAAATAACCATATCAAAACAATTAAGATAAATATAATATACCATACTAAATCTCAGAAGCAGCCAGCTGAAATGAAGAAAAAGTAGGAGGAGTAACCCAAATAATTACTATATACTCTGCATTTGGAGTGCTGAGTGCTTCCTCCAACATATCATGGGGTTGGGAGTTAATCAGCTTCAAAAATCAAATGAAATAAACATACCAGTCAATACATTCAGTAGCAAAAGTACAAAACAATACAACAGCAGCCAGACACTATAAAAATGACAAGGAATAATTAAGCAAGATTTTTCTGCCCAGATAATAAAATATCTAGGCACAATATAATATCTAGGCATACAAATCTAATAAATTATTATTATTATTATTAAATTAATATTGAAAAGGGCACCAGCTGAAGAGCATATAAATCTGGCCCCCAAACCAACCAAAAAGGCTACAACCCAGCGACCGATTAGGTCCCACAGAGTGGGCCTTCTCCGGGTCCCGTCAACTAAACAATGTCGGTTGGCGGGCCCCAGGGGAAGAGCCTTCTCTGTGGCGGCACCGGCCCTCTGGAACCAACTCCCCCCGGAGATTAGAACTGCCCCTACTCTTCCTGCCTTCCGTAAACTCCTTAAAACCCACCTTTGCCGTCAGGCATGGGAGAACTGAAACATCTTCCCCTGGGCATGTTTAATTTATGTATGGTATGCTTGTGTGTATGTCTGTTAGTATATGGGGTCTTTTTTAAATCTTTAATATTTTAAATTTGTCAGATTATTTATGATTTGTTTCCACGTGTTGTGAGCCGCCCCGAGTCTTCGGAGAGGGGCGGCATACAAATCTAAGTAATAAAATAAAAAAAAAACTAAAAAAAAACTGATTTAACTTCCTGAAGTGGTAGAGATTTATTATTACTAGAGGTAAATACTAATAATATTTAAAAAGAGAAATATTCCAAAATGCACAACTGAAGAAAATAATCTGTGTTATAATTCTGATCTGATGATTTATTATTATTATTATTATTATTATTATTATTTATTAGATTTGTATGCCGCCCCTCTCCGAAGACTCGGGGCGGCTCACAACAGCAATAAAAAACAAAATAGTAATGGAACAAATCTAATATTAAAAAACATATAAAACCCTATCATTATTTAAAAAACCATTCATACCAAAACATAAAACAAAGTATAAAAAAGCCTGGGGGAAAGGTGTCTCAACTCCCCCATGCCTGGCGGTATAAGTGAGTCTTGAGTAGTTTACGAAAGACAAGGAGGTTGGGGGCAGTTCTAATCTCCGGGGGGAGTTGGTTCCAGAGGGTCAGGGCCGCCACAGAGAAGGCTCTTCCCCTGGGGCCCGCCAAATGATATTGTTTAGTCGACGGGACCCAGAGAAGGCCAACTCTGTGGGACCTTATCGGTCGCTGGGATTCGTGCAGTAGCAGGCGGTTCCGGAGGTACTATTACAATATAAAGGAATGAATGAAATCCCATTTTTTGCCCTGGCGGCATCCACTTACTATTTCGAGGAAATATACCACTTAGAGGCCTTTGAATCGCTTGGCTTGGGAACAATGTGTAAGTTTTTGGCACAGTAGGATACACAAAGCCCACTTGGATTTAACATTCTGATGCAAAGTAAGCTACTTAATGGCTTGTTCAATAAATCATAAGTTTTTTTAAAAAAAAAATTCCCGGCTTAGCATTTTGTGCCAATTTGCCCAATGAATAAACCAACTGTGTTAATCCTATCCTGAAACTTTTGATGTAATCTATCTTACAACATTTGTACTTCATTATTCTCCCGCTGAGCTATTTCATGTCTTAGGGCCCTCTGAAATGCGGTTTGTGGATGGTGAAATTTGCTTGCCTTTTTCCGAAGGGCGTCTTGTTCCTTGAAGGCAGGGTGGGCGAGCCTTACAAAAGGAGACATGTGTTTTATCCAAAAAAAAAAAGAGAGAGTCACCTGTGCATCAAATCTCATGTTGTTACAAGCAGATGTGGAGCTCAGTTTGTTTATTTATCTATCTATCTATCTATCTATCTATCTATCTATCTATCTATCTATCTATCTATTTATTTATTGGATTTGTATGCCGCCCCTCTCCGCAGACTCGGGGCGGCTAACAACAGTAATAAAACAGCATATAATAATAATAATCCAATACTAAAAACAGTTAAAAAGCCATTATTATAAAAACCAAACATACATACAGATATACCATGCATAAAATTGTAAAGGCCTAGGGGGAAAGACTATCTCTATTCCCCCATGCCTGGCGGCAGAGGTGGGTTTTAAGCAGCTTACGAAAGGCAAGGAGGATGGGGGCAATTCTAATCTCTGGGGGGAGTTGGTTCCAGAGGGTCGGGGCCGCCACAGAGAAGGCTCTTCCCCTGGGTCCTGCCAAGCGACATTGTTTAGTTGACGGGACCCGGAGAAGACCCACTCTGTGAGACCTAACTGGTCGCTGGGATTTGTGCAGCAGAAGGCGGTCCCTGAGATAATCTGGTCCGGTGCCATGAAGGGCTTTATAGGTCATAACCAACACTTTGAATTGTGACCGGAAACTAATCGGCAACCAATGCAGACTGCGGAGTGTTGGAGTAACATGGGCATATTTGGGAAAGCCCATGATTGCTCTCGCAGTTGCATTCTGCACGATCTGAAGTTTCCGAACACTTTTCAAAGGTAGCCCCATGTAGAGTGTGTTACAGTAGTCGAGCCTCGAGGTAATGAGGGCGTGAGTGACTGTGAGCAGTGACTCCCGGTCCAAATAGGTCCGCGACTGGTGCACCAGGCGAACCTGGGCAAACGCCCCCCTCGCCACAGCTGAAAGGTGTTTCTGTAATGTGAGCTGTGGATCGAGGAGGACGCCCAAGTTGCAGACCCTCTCTGAGGGGGTTAGTGATCCCCCCCAGGGTAATGGGCGGACAGATGGAATTGTCCTTGGGAGGCAAAACCCACAGCCACTCCGTCTTATCCGGGTTGAGTTTGAGTTTGCGGCCCCCACGTCAATATCAAAGTTTAATGTTAGTGCGGCCCGATTGATACGAATGGCACTTTTCAGTTTTGTGTGCAGAGCTGAATTAACCTACCAATCACGGTGGGATATATTGCCCTCGGAGGTGGGACATCAGCCGGGCATATTGAGAACTTACGCCATTACCCCGTGCTCAGAAGCAGAGGCAGAAATTGCTACTCAGCAGGACAGAAAAAAAGCAGAAAAGACACATTGGCTAAAATTTAGCTGATAAACACTGAAACAGTGACACCTAGTGGAATTATATATTACAGAGCCCCAAAGATGTCTTTTTCAAAGCCTGCAGTGAAGAGAAAGGTTGGTGATGAGCACAGACAATTTCAGGAAAGTGGGAAGTGCAAATATTTCTTAGTTGAGCACAGGGGCATCCTGATGTGTCTTATTTGTACAGAGAAAGCATATACCCATAAAGCATATACTCTGGGATCTACTAGGAAGGAGCCATCTTCACCCGAGCAGATTTCTTTATTGTTCCTTGCCCATTGGCCGAATCTTGCCAAACTGCAGCATTCTAACATCCCCACAAAGCAGAGATGGCACTGGGGGTTGAGGATTCCTACCTTAGAGAATAGGTCAATCCTCTCTTCTTTGTGATAGACCAATGATGGTGAACCTATGGCATGGGTGCCACAGGTGCATAGCTAGAGGTATAACAAGCAGGAAGAGGGAGATTGTGATCCCCTTATATAGAGCGCTGGTGAGACCCCATTTGGAATACTGTGTTCAGTTCTGGAGACCTCGCCTACAAAAAGATATTGACAAAATTGAACGGGTCCAAAGACGGGCTAGAAGAATGGTGGAAGGTCTTAAGCATAAAACGTATCAGGAAAGACTTCATGAACTCAATCTGTATAGTCTGGAGGACAGAAGGAAAAGGGGGGACATGATCAAAACATTTAAATATGTTAAAGGGTTAAATAAGGTTCAGGAGGGAAGTGTTTTTAATAGGAAAGTGAACACAAGAACAAGGGGACACAATCTGAAGTTAGTTGGGGGAAAGATCAAAGGCAACATGACAAAATATTATTTTACTGAAAGAGTAGTAGATCCTTGGAACAAACTTCCAGCAGACTTGGTTGGTAAATCCACAGTAACTGAATTTAAATATGCCTGGGATAAACATATATCCATTGTAAGATAAAATACAGGAAATAGTATAAGGGCAGACTAGATGGACCATGAGGTCTTTTTCTGCCGTCAGTCTTCTATGTATCTATATCTGCTGGCACGCGAGCCATTGTCCTAGCTCAGCTCCAACATTGATTTATTTTATTTATTTATTTATTAGATTTGTATGCCACCCCTCTCCGCAGACTCGGAGTGGCTCACAACCAAAACAGTATAAATCCAATACCTAAAAACACTTTAAAACCCTTAATATAAAAACAAGCATGCATCTCATACAGACCATACACAAAGCGGAAGCATCCCAGGAGAATCAATTTCCCCATGCCTGGTGACAGAGGTGGGTTTAAGTTAATTTAAAAACCCTAATTTAAGAAACCAATCATACACACAGACATACCATGCATAAATTTTATAAGCCTAGGGGGAAGGGAAAATCTCAATTCCCCCATGCCTGACGACAGAGGTGGGTTTTAAGGAGCTTATGAAAGACAAGGAGGGTGGGGGCAGTCCTAATCTCCGGGGGCGAGTTGATTCCAGCGGGTCGGGGCCGCCACAGAGAAGGCTCTTCCCCTGGGTCCCGCCAGACGACATTGTTTCGTCGAATGGGACATGCATGTGTGTGCTGGCCAGCTGATTTTTGGCTCGCACAGAGGCTTTGGGAGGACATTTGTGACTTCCAGAGAGCCTCTGGGGGGACGGGGAAGGCATTTTTATCCTCCCCCAATTCCAGGGAAGCTTTTGGAGCCTGGGAAGAGTGAAACACAAGCCTACTAGGCCCACCAGAAGTTGGGAAACAGTTCGTTTCCAGCCTCCAGAGGGTCTCCAGGGGGTAGGGGAAGCTGTTTTCTCCCTCCCCAGGAGCACGCTCTCTTGGCACTCAAGGAAAAAAAGGTTCGCCAACACTGTAATCGATGCTCAATCTGGAAGGCAGCTATCTAGCAACTTTTGGGTTAACGGTCCCTGGCAAATTTGTCCCGAGGATGAATATAGGAAGCCCGAAGGCTTCATTCAATCTCTTGGAATTAAAATACAGAGGTACCTCTACCTAAGCTTCAACCGCAACAACACAAGAGCACGCAACAGATTCAAACTTAATACGAACCGCTCCAAACTTGACTGTAAAAAATGTGATTTCAACAATCGAGTTATCGAAGCGTGGAACTCATTACATGACTCAATTGTGTCAACCCCTAACCCCCAACATTTCTCCCTTAAGACTCTCCACGATTGACCTCTCCAGGTTCCTAAGAGGCCAGTAAGGGGCGTACATAAGTGCACTGGAGTGCCTTTCGTCCCCTGTCCAATTGTCTTTCCTTTCTTTTACCTATCTTATATATTCTCTTCCTTTCATATATCCTCTCCTCTAAGTTCACTTTTACACTTATATATATTACCACATGTCTATTTTCTTCCTATGTATTTGTGTATTGGACAAATGAATAAATAATAATAAATAATAAAAACATCTCTACTTAAGAACTTTTCTAGATAAGAACCGGCGTTCAAGATTTTTTTGCCTCTTCTTAAGAACCATTTTCTACTTAAGAACCCATGCCCGGTCAGTTTCCTGCCATTCCCCCCTTTAATCCCAGCCATCTTGGGCTTTTCTGGGCTGCCAGAAGAGCCTTTCGGTGGTGCTTAAGGAGCCTTTGGCAGTCCAGAGCTTGGAGAGGGAATAAACCTCTGCCAGCGCCCAGAGAAAAGAAACGCTCCCCTCACTCTGGGCAGTGACTGTCCTCCTCTTCTTCCTCCTCCCACCCAAATTCCGAGCTTTTATTTCTTTCCTAATGGGTTTGCATGCATTATTTGCTTCCTATGGGAAAAATTGCTTCTACTTACAAACTTTTCTACTTAAGAACCTGGCCACGGAACGAATTAAGTTCTTAAGTAGAGGGACCACTATCTAATGTAATAATCATTATGAGACGGGGTGGGCCAACTTGAGAAATATTGCTGCCTCGAGCAAAGTTATAAAGGGTGTTCTTACCTCTTCCCCATGTCAAAGATGGAGTTTTAAGGCTGGAATTATTTTTTTTTTGGCTTTTTGGCACATGATGCAAAAAAAAGCACAGCAGATGACAGTTAAAAATGTAATTATGATATATTAAAGTACTAATGATTTATTTTCATTAAATACAGTAGTCATGTATCTTGTTTCACGACATAGGAAAACTGCTAAGCTAGATAGTCAATTCATGCTGTTTTACAAGTTGGGGTAGAGATATTGGAGGGGGGTTGTATTTGGGCTGAAATCCAACACATTTGGGAGGGCTTCAGGTTGGGGGCTGGATTTCCAAGGACTGAAGTTTGCAAGACCAGAATCATGATCAAAACATGTTGAGATGCTTTCTGCATTAGGAATAAGAAGTGAGATTTCAGAGATTACGAAAGAGGAAATAGAATTCACCCCGGAAGCCATGCTATTAGGAATTTGGAGAAAACACTACTCAAAACAAACAATGCTTCTTACAACACATATAAACACTGCAACAAGAATTGCGATAGCACAACTCTGGAAAAATGACCAGACCTCAACGGAAGACTTAATTATAGATAAGATATATAGGTACATGCGTGGAGTGGAGATGGACGAACTCACTAACTCAATCAAGGGGAACAAAATCATGGAATTAAAACGAACATGGCAAAAATGGCATGAATGGGTTCAAAAGAGAATATAGAAACAATATACAGTGGAACCCCGACATAAGAGCTGCTCTACTTAAGAGCTACTCGAGATAAGAGCTGGGAGAGGAGAGACATTTTTGTTCGTCTCCCGAGCTCAAATCCGCGATACGAGCCGAGAAGAGCCGGGCTGGCTTACTTTCCTTCCTTCCCGCGCTGATGCAGAGCCACTCTTCCTTTCTTTCTTTCTTCCTTCCTTTCTTTCTTTCCTTCCTTCCTTTCCTCCCTCTACAGGATTGGATGGCAGTGAAGTTGAATAAATAACTACAGTTTAATGAATAAAAATAAAAGTTTGCCATGTTGATTGTTTTGGGTAAAAAGAGGAAGGGAAGGAAAGCTCTCAGCTTATCATCTTATTAATAAGTAAAGTTACATTTATTCTTGCAATGTCTTTTTGCATAATTTAGACTAACTTTGTGAGTTTTTTGAGGGCTGGAACCAATTAAAATTATTTACATTAATTCCTATGGGGAAAAGTCGTTCGAGATAAGAGCTGCTCGACTTAAGAGCGCAGGTCCGGAACGAATTAAACTCGTATCTCGAGGTACCACTGTAATATGAAGCAACAGTACAATTGAAACAATCTACAGCTACCTTGTAAAAGGTTTTATTACCAGTTAGTGAACGTAATGAATATTAGAATATATAAGTATGAAATATAATGTATATAATGGAATGTAACAGGTAAAAATCTACTATAAGAATGTTAATAGAGATGGTTTATAATCTGTAAAACAGAATAATGTGTGATTTGAATTATATGTGAAAACTTAATAAAGAAAACATAAAAAAAAAAGAATAAGAAGTGAGACGCAGAATCCCACATTCCTATTAAAACAGTGCAAAGCCTGGCTTTGTTATACACTAGATTCCTGAACTTTGAATTAGTTTTGAAAAAACCTGTTTAAATAATCATAAGGCTAGAAGAAACCTGGGGGGGGGTCTTCTGGTCAACCCCATGCTCAAAGCAGGAGACCCTATACCAGACATTTTCAAACTTGGCAATTTTAAGACTTGTGGATTTCAATCTGCAGAATTCTCCACCTAGCTGGCTGGAGAATTCTGGGAGTTGAAGTCTACAAGTCTTAAAATTGCCCAACTTGGGGATCCCTGCCTTATTCCATCCTGGCCCAATGGTGGTCCAGTCTACTTTTGAAAACCTCTAGGGCAGGGGTAGGCAAAGTTGGCTCTTCTGTGACATGTGGACTTCAACTCCCAGAATTCCTGAGCTAGCATGATTAGCTCAGGAATTCTGGGAGTTGAAGTCCACAAGTCATAGAAGAGCCAACTTTGCTTATCCTGGCTCTAGAGATGGAAATCTTTATTTGCTTCTATTATTATTATTATTATTATTATTATTATTATTATTATTAATAATAATTAGATTTGTATGCCGCCCCTCTCCGTAGACTCGGGGCGGCTCACAACAATAACAAGAACTATGTAAAAACAAATCTAATAATTTAAAAAACGCTAAAAACCCCAATTATTAAAAGCAAACATACACACAAACATACAATGTATAAACTGTATAGGCCTGGGGGAGATGTCTCAGTTCCCCCATGCTTGACGGCAGAGATGGGTCTTAAGAACTTTACGAAATGCAAGGAGGGTGGGGGCAGTTCTAATCTCCGGGGGGAGCTGGTTACAGAGGGTCGGGGCCGCCACAGAGAAGGCTCTTCTCCTGGGTCCCGCCAAACGACATTGTTTAGTCAACGGGACCCGGAGAAGGCCAACTCTGTGGGACCTAACCGGTCGCTGGGATTCGTGCGGCAGAAGGCGGTCCCGGAGGTATTCTGGCTACATCTGGATCTTGTCTTCAGCTCTGCTGTTGACCCTCAATTATAGGCTGGGTTTCTAGAGAGATCTTTATCAAACTCTTGATTTTTGAATCTGTTTTCTTGATCTTGCAGGACATCCGATGCACTCTGGTAAATTGTAGCTGCCAGTGCTTTAAAAGTGGAAAAATAAACCAACGACAGTGTGACCAGTGTCGGCATGGATGGGTAGCTCATGGTAAGTAGCATGATGCACTAAAATTCTTCTTAACGGAGTTGTTGATGTAGCTGTGAGAGAAAGCTTCTGTTAGCAAAAACTTCAGAAGAGAAGGATTTAGAGGTAGTGATTTCTGACCATCTCAAAATGGGTGAACAGTGCGGTTAGGCAGTAGGGAAAGCAAGTAGAATGCCTGGCTGCATAGCTAGAGGTCTATGGTCCATCTAGTCTGCCCTTATACTATATCCTGTATTTTATCTTAGGATGGATCTATGTTTATCCCAAGGCACGTTAAATTCAGTTACTGTGGATTTACCAACCACGTCTGTTGGAAGTTTGTTCCAAGCATCCACTACTCTTTCAATAAAGTAATATTTTCTCACGTTGCTTCTGACCTTTCCCCCAGCTAACCTCAGATTGTGCCCCCTTGTTCTTGTGTTCGCTTTCCAATAAAAACACTTCCCTCCTGGACCTTATTTAATTCAATTCAATTTATTAGATTTGTATGCCGCCCCTCTCCGAAGACTTGGGGCGGCTCACAACAATAATAAAAAAAATATTTATTTAACCCTTTAACACAGGGGTCCCCAAACTTTTTACACAGGGGGCCAGTTCAAACCTATGAACAAATCCCTATGCACACTGCACATACCTTATTTAAAGTAAAAAACAAAATGGGAACAAATACAACATTTAAAATAAAGAAGAAGTAATAAGTAATTAAGTAATTAATAATTAAGTAATAAAGTAATTTATACTTCTTTATTAACAAGTAAATTTAAACTTAATCAACAAACTCCATTTCTCTTTCCTTCCTTCCCTCCCTCATTCCTCTCCACTTCTCTCTTCCCTCTTCCTTTTCTTTCATTTCTTTCATTTTCCTCTCCCTCGTTTTTTTTTCTCTCTCTCTCTTTCCATCTCTCCCTCTTCCTTCCTCTCTCTCTCTCTCCCTCTTTCTCTTTCTCTCTCTCTTTCTCACTCACTCTCTTTCTAACTCTCCCTCTTTGTATCTCTCACACTTTCTCTCTCTCCCCTCTCTCTATTTTTCCCTTTCTCTCTCTCCCTTTCTATCTCTCCTCTTCATTTCTCTCTCCCTCTCTATTTCTATTTCTTATTATAGCGATCAGTAAAATCTCGTGTGCTGTCGCGGGCCGGTTAAAAGACCTCAGCAGGCCGCATCCGGCCGCCGGGCCGTAGTTTGGGGACCGCTGCTTTAACATATTTAAATGATGTTTCGATCATGTCCCCCCTTTCCCTTCTGTCCTCCAGTCTATACAGATGGAGTTCACAAAGTCTTTCCTGATAAGTTTTATGCTTAAGACCTCCCACCATTTTTGTAGCCCGTCTTTGGACCCATTCAATTTTATCAATATCTTTTTGTAGGCGAGGTCTCCAGAACTGAACACAACGTTTCCTTCTGGAAATTGCTTCAGTTCAACAAAAGTCCAAATGCTATTGCTAAATTCTATAGATTGTAGCACCTGATTTATGGCAAGGCTAAGCATTCTATGGGCCCAGGTGTTATGGCACTACATCTCCCAGTTTCCCTTGTCATTCGCCATTTCCTAAGGTTGCTGGGAGTTGTAGTTTAGCAATAGCACGAAGGCTAAATCCCTTGCCTATGATCAGTTTCTAATTTGTCAGGCCATAAAGAACGATGTTGGAATGGCTGTTAAAGCATTAATGACTGAACAATCAGATGGATAACAATCCCTGCTTGCTGAACTGCTGTTGCCATTGTGGTTATATCTCCGGGACTGCCTTCTGCCGCACGAATCCCAGCGACCAGTTAGGTCCCACAGAGTTGGCCTTCTCTGGGTCCCGTCAACTAAACAATGTCGTTTGGCGGGACCATGGGGAAGAGCCTTCTCTGTGGCGGCCCCGACCATTTGGAACCAACTGCCCCCAGATATCAGAGTTGCCCCCACCCTCCTTGCCTTTCGTAAGCTCCTTAAAACCCACCTCTGTCGTCAGGCATGGGGGAATTGAGACTTTCCCTTCCCCCTAGGCTTATAAAATTTATGCATGGTATGTTAGTATGTATGACTGGTTTCTAAGTTGGGGTTTTAAATTAACTTAAATATTAGATTTGTTTACATTGTATTATTATTGCTGTGAGCCGCCCCGAGTCTGCGGAGAGGGGCGGCATACAAATCTGATTAATAGATAGATAGATAGATAGATAGATAGATAGATAGATAGATAGATAGATAGATAGATAGATAGATAGATAGATAGATAGATAAATATTTGGTACCCAGTTATTCATAAGTGGTTGCATTTTCTTTTCATTGTTTCAGCTTTAAGTAAACTAAGGATCCCAAACTTATACCCGACCAGCCAAGTGGAAATTGTCCAATCCAATGTGGTCTTTGATATAAGCAGCCTCATGCTGTACGGAACTCAGGCGGTTCCCGTCCGTCTCAAAATCCTCCTCGATCGTCTTTTCAGCGTCTTGAAGCAAGAAGAGGTCATACACATCCTCCATGCTCTGGATTGGACGCTTCAGGACTACATACGGGGTTATGTTTTACAGGTAAGCATCAAATTCACAGTTCTTCCTAGCAAACAATGAATGAATGAATGAATGAATGAATGAATGAATGAATGAATGAATGAATAAATAAATAAATAAATAAAAAGCTATTGCTATTCAGGGTCACTTGAGTATGGCTAATGGTTACAAGGAATAAATTGGAATCACTTTATAATATGTAAATAGATATACAGTGGTACCTCAAATAGATATACAGTGGTACCCCCTTGTCTTACGAACAACCCGAGATACGAACCCGGGGTTCAGAATTTTTTTGCCTCTTCTTACAAACTTTTTCCTTCTTACGAACCCGCCGCCGCTGCCGCCGAGAAGCCCCGCCGCCCGGCTGTCGCTTTTTGAAACAGCTGGGGGGCTTCTCAGCGTCCTCCTGAACCCGAACGCCAAACCTGAACTTCCGGGTTCGGCATTCGGGAGGCCCCGAGAAGCCCCCTGGCTGTTTCAAAAGACGACAGCCGGGCGGCGGGACTTGTCGGCAGCCTCCCGAACGCTGAACCCGGAGGTTCGGCAAACGTTTGGGTTCGGGAGACCGCTGAGAAGCCCCGCTGCCCGGCTGTCACCTTTTAAAACAGCCAGGGGGCTTCTCGGCAGCCTCCCGAATGCCAAACCCGGAAGTTCGGGTTTGGCGTTCAGGTTCAGGAGGACGCTGAGAAGCCCCCCGGCTGTTTCAAAAGGTGACAGCCGGGCGGCAGTGTTTTTTTGCGGGTTTTTTTTGTTGCACGGATTAATTGATTTTACATTGTTTCCTATGGGAAACAATGTTTCGTCTTACGAACTTTTCGTCTTACGAACCTCCCCCGGGAACCAATTAGGTTCGTAAGACGAGGTATGACTGTATTGCTCTTGAGTTAAAATGATATATATATATAAATTATGCCCCCATTTTGGTGGAGGAGGGGTGCGAATATTGTCTGGTGGTGGGATCAAATCACTGAGCACTTGTTGTATGTTGTGTGTGTGTTTTATATTTTAAAATCAATTTTAAAAAATTATTGAGTATGGCTAATGGCTCCTGCGGTCTGAAACCCTTCTGGAAATTGCTTCGTACTCACCATTCCTTCGAATGGCGTGAGAGTAGGAAGGAGTGTGACATCTTTTCAGATTTGACCTGCATCAAGGATAGCCATCCCCTCGACGCAAATACCCATTGCTCACTTCTCTGCTCGTTGTGCTTCCTTCCTTTAATGTAAAGCGTGATTTACATTATGCCCCCAATACATATTTAATGCCGCTTGATAATCTTGATTTTTAGTGTTAAGATGAAGAAGGAGAAAAAAAAACCACGGGCTCAATTACCTTGAACCTCTTTTGCATGAAAAATTGATGACGATACGTTCGTCTTAGAGAAACCTCTTGCACGCCCGGTGAAAATTCTCAGCGGGCCATCAAATCCATGTTCTGTAATAAAATATTTATTGTAGTTATTGGGAAAAAGTTTGGCAGAGGTTGGAGTTTGATAGAACTCCAACACTCTAGTATAATTACAGCTGTGCTCTGTGAACCGGAGAAATGATCGATTGGGGCTCATTTGCTCTCTGATCTTAACGCAGAATATGATTAAAGTTGCAGAGAAAGAATTCTAAAGGCTAAATCTCCTTTTGATTGCTCCACTCTGTTGCCTTGTACTTGGGTTTTGTTCCATCGGCACATATCCTGACATTATTGGGATTATCACAAAACACTTTCCAATCACCTGTTAGGGTGACTGTAGAAAGAACTCAAGGCCAAGGTGATTGGAAACCAAGAATAACATGCTTGTGCTGGACGTGCGAAAAAGCAGGGTGGGGGGGAAACTTGGGTTCAAATTAGAAAACTAATAGAAGAAATAATTAAAAGATTGTATAGGTTGGAAACCGGAAATGTATCTATTGGGAATTATAACACGTAACTATGTGAAATAAATATATTATTTAATAATATTTATAGTGACAGTGGCTAGAAGACCTTATACAACAAAATAGAAACATAACAACACATCAAATGTGTTCTGTCGGGCTCTCTGGTAGAATCCTCCCAAAAATTCACAGGTACAAATTTCAGACACACACATGTTTGAAAATTCAAAACAAGGTTCTTTATACCGAAAATGCAAATAAACGAAGCCCTCTTTTGGTATAGCAAAGAGCACTTGTCTCCAAACAAACTGGTATTTTGTACAAGTCCCTTATCAGTTCTGAGATACTTAGCTTGCAGCTGTGAGGCAATTCACAGTCCTTCTTCTTTCACAAAGTGAAACACACTTTGCTCTGGTTTAGTTTCAAAGCAGGGAAAAATCAGCACACAAAAAGTCAAAGTCAGTAAAGCAGTCACGAAACACAACGATCAGATAATCCTCCACAATGGCCAAACCTACAGGCTGCTATTTATAGCAGCCTCACTAATTACTACAGCCCCACCCAACCACAGGTGGCCTCATTTTCTTTGATAATAATCTCTCAGTTCTTGTTGCCTATGCATCGCTCTCCACATGTGTGGTTGTATCATTAACTCTTGTTCTGAATCCAAGGAGGAGCTAGATAATTGATCTTCTGAGCTGTCTGCCACACTCTCCTCCTCCCTGTCACTCATGTCTTCTTGGTCAGAGGAGCCTTCATCATCAGATTCCACCAGGGGCAAAACAGGCCTGCAGCATGTGGATGTCTCCCCCACATCCACAGTCCTTGGGGCAGGAGCAGGGCCAGAGCTAACCACAACAAAATATTGGGGAAATCATAAAGAAAAATTTAGACGGGGCAGAGATGGATAAGATGACAAAGGAATTACATGATAAAGAAGAATCCAAATATTACTTAACATATAATAGATTTTATAAATGGTTAAAGAATAATAGATTAAGTTATGGTTGAAGAATAACAGTTAAATAGATTAAGTTATGTAATATATTAAGTTATGGTTAAAGAATTATGGTTAAAGAATAATAGATGTTATAAAATCTTTAATAGATTTCATGAATGGTTAAAGCTTGTGGTGGACGTGCGAAAAAGCAAAAAATAATAATTGAGTTCAAATTAGAAAAGTAATAGAAGAAATAATTAAAAGATCGTATAGGTTGGAAACCAGAAATTTATCTATTGGGAATTATAACAGGTAACTATGTGAAAGAAATATATTATGTAATAATATTTATAGTGACAGTGGCCAGAAGACCTTATGCAACAAAATAGCAACATACCAACACATCAAATGTTGAGGACATCATAAAGAAAAATTTAGACGGCGCAGAGATGGATAACATGTTTCGCTTCTTATGTCAGAGGTTTCTCCAGCTCAGACTGAATGGTGGGGAATGGAAGGATTTATATTCCTTGCTGATAGCTGATCATTTGCATTCGTTTTTGAGTGCATATTTTTATTGATTTTTGCATCTTAAATATCATAACATTTTAAAGCAGATCTGCAGCCATATATACACACTGCTGTTGTATTCATGCGACTTATACATTGTTTTTTTTCCACATTGTCTAATCCTGTGTCTTGGCCCTGCATTGTCTCTTCAATTTCCTGTTTTTAGTCCAATTGTAGTCCTTTTAATTTGATGGTTAATTTATCCATTTCAGGTATCCCAATTCGTCTTTCTCATGATCTTTTTCAGTAGTCTTCACTTCCCTTTCTGCTGTACTCTGGCAATGTCGTTTGGCGGGCCCCCGGGGAAGAGCCTTCTCTGTGGCGGCCCCGGCCCTCTGGAACCAACTCCCCCCGGAGATTAGAACTGCCCCCACCCTCCCTGTCTTTCGTAAACTACTCAAGACTCATTTATGCCTCCAGGCATGGGGGAGTTAAGATATTCCTTCCCCCTAGGCTATTACAAGTTATGCATGGTGTGTTTGTGTGTATGTTTGTTTTTATTATAAGGGTTTTTAGTTGTTTTATTAATTGGATTTCTACATACTGTTTTTATCATTGTTGTTAGCCGCCCCGAGTCTGCGGAGAGGGGCGGCATACAAATCCAATAAATAATAATAATAATAATAATTAATAATAATAATAATAATAATAATAATAATAATAATAATAATAAGCAGATATGTTGGACAGCATGAGTCCCAATGACCAGTTAGGTCCCACAGAGTTGGCCTTCTCCAGGTCCCATCAACTAGACAATGTCGTTTGGCGGGACCTGGGGGAAAAGCCTTCTTTGTGGCGGCCCCGGCTCTCTGGAATCAGCTCCCCCCGGAGATTCGCACTGCCCCCATCCTCCTCACCTTCCATAAAAGCTTAAAGACATATTTATACCGCCAGGCTTGGGGCCATTAGACCCTAGACCCCTGGCCGACGAATGTAGTAAATCTTGCTGTGTGAATGGTAATGAATGATTTTAAATCTTATAAGAGCTTTTAAAAGTTTTTTAGATATGTCGTGAGCCGTCCTGAGTCCTCAGAGAGGGGCGGCATACAAATCCAATAAGTAAGTAAGTAAGTAAGTAAGTAAGTAAGTAAGTAAGTAGACCAGATAAATGAAGAAGAGTAGATGGTTTGGGTATAAGAGCCACGTCTAATTTCTCTCCTTTTTTACATAGAGATTGAGTGTGCTCTTTTTTTCCCAAATATTTTTATTAATTTTCTTTAAACACACGAGACAAACAACATTTAACATTAAAGGAGCTACCATTGCTCCGCTTATCTTAGAAGTCTAACTATTACAAAAAAAAATATCTAACTATAGTCAGATCAATACAGAAATACAATCAATTAATTAAACAAATAATAAAAACAACATTTAATATTATTGATATTGAAAAAAATATTCTATTCATCATGCTATTATTTAATCTATTACTTTATATCTATTATAACAATATTTTTTAATACTTAAAATCACTTATTTAGTTTAAAAAAAGAAAAAACCTTATCCATTTAATTTCTTAATACTCTACTATATATATATTCAACTTCATGGGTTCAAGTGATTATAAATTCTTATATAATTTTTTAAAACTATTTTTTAAAATTCCACCATTTGTACACTTTATCCCATATTTTATAAAATTCTGTTTCTGCTTGATTGTTCAAGCGTCTTGTCATCATGTCTAATTCTGCACATTCCATAATTTTTTAAAAATACTTCTTCATCCTTTGGTATTTCCTTTTCTTTCCATTTTTGCGCAAATATGATCCTTGCCACAACTAAAATGTGAATTATTAAATAATACAGTGGTACCTCAAGATACGAACCCTTCGTCTTACGAACAACCTGAGATACAAACTTTTTTCGTCTTACGAACGCCAAACCCGAATTTCCAGGTTCGGCGTTCGGGAGGCTGCTGGGAAGGCTGTTTTAAAAGGTGACAGCCGGGCGGCGCGGCTTCCCAGCGGCCTCCCGAACCCAAACTTTTGCCAAACTTCTGGGTTTGGCATTCGGGAGGCCACTGGGAAGCCCCGCAGCCCGGCTGTCACCTTTTAAAACAGCCGGGGGGCTTCCCAGCAGCCTCCCGAATGCCGAACCCAGAAGTTCGGGTTTGGCGTTCGGCTTCGGGAGGCTGCTGGGAAGCCCCCCCGGCTGTTTAAAAGGTGACAGCCAGGCGGCGTGGCTTCCCAGTGGCCTCCCGAACCCGAACTTTTGCCGAACTTCTGGGTTTGGCGTTCGGGAGGCCACTGGGAAGCCCTGCAGCTCGGCTGTCACCTTTTAAAACAGCCGGGGGGCTTCCCAGCAGCCTCCCGAACGCCGAACCCGGAAGTTCGGGTTTGGCGTTCGGCTTCGGGAGGCTGCTGGGAAGCTCTCCCTGGCTGTTTTAAAAGGTGACAGCCGGGCGGCGGCGTTTTTTTGCGGGGGGGTTTCCCCCTGCACGGATTAATGGGTTTTACATTGTTTCCTATGGGAAACAATGTTTTGTCTTACGAACTTTTCGTCTTACGAACCTCCCCCTGGAACCAATTAGGTTCGTAAGACGAGGTATTACTGTATATTTCTTTTTTATATTTCATATTTGAGATACCTAGTAGGAAGAATTCTGGAGATTGAGAGTGCTCTACTTGTTAGAAACCAAACAGAACATTTCTTCCTTTGGTCACTCTGGAGAAGTCAAACCCGATTCAATTAACTCCTCTGTTTTTCTCTTGAAGCTAGTATGTTGCCCTTTCAAGTGTATTGTTACTGTTTTTATTTATCTTTTTTTTTTTTTTTTTTGGAAGGATGCTTCAGGAAAAGTCCTGGATCACTGGAGTATCATGACCAGCGAAGAAGAGCTGGCTACCTTGCAGCAATTTCTACGCTTTGGAGAAACCAAGTCCATAGTGGAGCTGATGGCCATTCAAGAGAAAGAAGAGCAATCCATTACTGTCCCCACCACCACAGCCAGTATGGACATTAGAGCTTTCATCGAAAGCTGCAACCAGAGAAACTCCAGTCTCTCTGCTTCTTTGGATAAAATGCACCCCATCCACGTCCATCACTTTGAAAATGTGGTCAATAACATGGCGTTTATGCTGCCTTTTCAGTTTTATAGCCCCATCCCTCCACCTCTGATCGGTTCGCTCCCAGAAAGGCTCTTGATGGAGTCCTCCCAAAACCACAGCCCTGACTTGAAACAAGACGACTACGGGCCGTTTGCTGAAAACAGTTTCATAACTTCCAAACCGTCATTTCAACCAGAAAAGGATGAGAAGGGGGCCCTCAGCCCAGACCTCGCTTTGAAACTAAAAGAGGACATTTCACCAAGTGGTTTGAAAGCACAGACCGCGTCCTCCAAGTTGGAAATAAGCCAGGTATCTCCAGAAACAAAGGGGAAGTCAATTGATAGAATTGGTGCTGGGATAAGGAAAGGGCGTGTTTTCTGTACTGCTTGCGAGAAGACCTTTTATGACAAGGGCACTCTGAAGATCCACTACAATGCGGTCCATCTGAAAATCAAACACAAATGCACCATTGAAGGTTGCAACATGGTCTTCAGCTCGCTGAGGAGCCGAAACCGCCACAGTGCCAACCCCAACCCGAGACTTCACATGCCCATGAACCGAAACAACCGGGATAAAGATCTCCGCAACGGGTTGTCCATCCGAGCATTGGAGGACAACAAAAGGACCGATTTTACCCTTATGCCTCCCGATCACAGATCGGTCCCTATCTATGGGAGTTCTGGCGCCGATGCTAAAATCCAACCGGGCTTTCACCATAGCGGGCACAATGGTGTCCTCTTTCCCAACCTGAAGACGGTGCAACCAGTGCTTCCTTTCTACCGCAGCTCGGTCACCCCGGCCGAAATAGCAAACACACCAGGTACGCTTCCTTCTCTCCCTCTGGTTTCCTCGTCGGTACCTGAACCGCAAGGGTCCAGCGAGTTGCCCTTTGACCAGTTGCCTAAGAAAAAATCCCGTAAGTCTAGCATGCCCATCAAGATAGAGACAGAAGCGGTTGATGCCACTAGCCCAGCTAACGAAGGGGCCAGTTCAGAAGACGATGGGACTCCCAAGTTGGTAAGTGAAGGGCCAGTGGAGATGGGGGTGTCTAGGATAGAAAAAGACACTGACCAACTCACGGAAAAGCCATCTCTCTCAGAGGCCTTGCGGACGTCCGTTTGCAAGGTTGGCGGGCTCAAAACGGACATGGACAACCTGCAGACCAAGACAGACCAGGAGAGGTCGCTAAGAATAGCCTCTTGTGAACATTCACGCGAAGCCTTCCACCAACACCATGATGGGACCAAAGCAGCGCCTGAGCCCTACAGCTACCTTAGAGAACCGTTGAATTACAGGATCCCCATGAACACCTGGCCCGAACTGCATTACCACTTGTTGAGCGGAAGCAGTTTCAGCGCACTGTCGAACCGGAGTCTGGCTGTTCCTGAGTTCGAGGCATGTAAAGAGACGGATCACGGGCACCCCCAGGTTCTAGGGCTTCCCCCGGAAGACGCCCGCTTCCGTTGCGACATCTGCCTGAAGACCTTTAAGAACCCTTACAGTGTAAAAATGCATTTTAGGAACGTGCATCTCAAAGAAATGCACACGTGCGTGGTGGAAGGTTGCAACGCCACGTTTCCCTCGCGTAGAAGCCGAGACAGGTAAGGATGGATTGGGCAAAATCACGGTGTACTTCCATTGCGTTTAAAATAGACGGGTGTACACAAAAGCACTTCTTTTATTTATTAATTTTATTTATTTATTTATTTATTGGATTTGTATGCCACCTGGAGGGCCCCAGGGGAAGAGCCTTCTCTCAGGTGGCCCCGGCCCTGTGGAATCAACTCCCCCCGGAGATCAGGACCGCCCCCAACCTCCTTGCCTTTCGTAAGCTACTGAAGACCCACCTGTGTGGTCAGGCATGAGGAAATTGAGATTTATTTATTTATTTATTGGATTTGTATGCCGCCCCCCCTCCGTAGACTTCGGGGTGGCTAACAACAATGATAAAAACAGCATGGGACAATCCAATAATAAAAACAACTAAAAACCCTTATTATAAAACCAAACATACACACCAACATACCATGCATAACTTGTAATGGCCCAGGGGGAAGGAATATCTCAACTCCCCCAAGCCTGGCGGTATAAATGAGTCTTGAGTAGTTTACAAAAGACAGGGAGGGTGGGGGCAATTCTATCTTTTTTTGGGGGGGGGAGGGATTCAACAATCTGTTTAATGCCTGCTTTAATGGTCCATTACACTCTTTCAAAGTGTTGGTCATGACCTTTTAAAGCCCTACATGGCATTAGACCAGATTACCTCCGGAACCGCCTGCTACCGCACGAATCCCAGCGACCGATAAGGTCCCACAGAGTTGGCCTTCTCCGGGTCCCGTCGACTAAACAATGTGGTTTGGCGGGCCCCAGGGGAAGAGCCTTCTCTGTGGCGGCCCTGGCCCTCTGGAACCAACTCCCCCCGGAGATTAGAACTGCCCCCACCCTCCCTGTCTTTTGTAAACTACTCAAGACTCATTTATACAGCCAGGCATGGGGGAGTTGAGATAGCTCTTCCCCCTAGGCCATTACAAGTTATGCATGGTATGTTTGTGTGTATGTTTGGTTTTATAATAGGGGTTTTTAGTTGTTTTTTATTATTGGATTTTACATGTTGTGTTTATTATTGTTGTTAGCCACCCCGAGTTTGCGGAGAGGGGCAGCATACAAATCCAATAAATAATAATAATAATAATAATAATAATAATAATAATAATTATTATTATTATTATTATTATTATTATTATTATCATTATTATCATTATTATTATTATTATTTTGCCAGAACAGTATTCAAATGAAAATCCATTATCAAAAGGTCCTCTTGGAATAACAAGAGTTGGAAGGGACCTTAGAGTGGTGTTGTATTCCAGATGTAGGCAAAGTTGGCTCTTCTATGACATGTGGACTTCAACTCCCAGAATTCCTGAGCTAGTGTGATTGGTTCAAGAATTCTGGGAATTGAAGTCCACAAGTCATAAAACGGCCAACTTTGCCTACCCCTGTTCTAATCCAGCCTACTGCTCAGGCAGGAAACCCTACACCACTTCAGACAAATGGCTGTCCAACATCTTCTTAAAAACTTCCAGTGTTGAAGCATTGACCACCTCTGGAGGCAAGTCATTCCACTAGTTAATTATTCTCACTGTCAAGAAATTTCTCCTTAGGTCCAGGTTGTTTCTTTCCTTGTTTAGTTTCCACCCATTGCTTCTTGTTCTACCCTCAGGTGCTTTGGAGATTAGCCTGACTCCCTCTTCTTTGTGGCAATCCCTGAGAATATTAGAAGCCTGCTATCATGTCTCCCCTAGTCCTTCTCTTCCCTAGACTACCCATGCCAGGTTCCTGCAACCATTCTTAGAAACATAGAAGACTGACAGCAGAAAAAGACCTCATGGTCCATCTAGTCTGCCCTTATACTATTTCCTGTATTTTATCTGACAATGGATATATGTTTATCCCAGGCATGTTTAAATTCAGTTGCTGTGGATTTACCAACCATGTCTGCTGGAAGTTTGTTCCAAGAATCTACTACTCTTTCAGTAAAATAATATTTTCTCATGTTGCTTTTGATCTTTCCCCCAACTAACTTCAGATTGTGTCCCCTTGTTCTTGTGTTCACTTTCCTATTAAAAACACTTCCCTCCTGAACCTTACTTAACCCTTTAACATATTTAAATGTTCCGATCAAGTCCCCCCTTTTCCTTCTGTCCTCCAGACTATACAGATTGAGTTCATTCAGTCTTTCCTGATACGTTTTATGCTTAAGACCTTCCACCATTCTTGTAGCCTGTCTTTGGACCCATTCAATTTTGTCAATATCTTTTTGTAGGTGAAGTCTCCATAACTGAACACATTCTTCCTATGTTTTTGTCTCCTTTTAGTCTCTTTTAACATTGAACAATTTTTAACGTGTTTAGGTTTTTTTTCCCCTAACCAGGAAGCTTCGCTGCCCCTCCTTTTTACTCTAGATATTTCTTTTTTTTTCTCCAGACACAGCTCCAATTTAAACCTGCACCACAAACTTTTAGCGAAAGATCCTCTAGACATCAACAAGAACCATTTCAACGCCATTGACCTCTTGAAGGACATGGCCAAAGACATTTGCCCGGAAGCCTGCTTGAACGGACATCTGGAACAACACACCTCGGTTATTTTCAAAAGCAGAACCAACAGAACTGGCAGCTTGGTTTTCCCGATGAGCAAGATCGCACAAGCCTGTCCTGAGAGCTGCGGGCATGACCCCAACGACGGAGCTATTCTGGATTTAAGCACCACATCTAGTGTTAAATCAGGAAGTGGGACTCACTCCTCCTGGGATTCGGATGGAGGCAACGAAGAAAGCCCTTTGGAGGACAGCAACGAAAGCTGTGAAAGTATTTGTTCCACGCCCAACGAAGAGCTTTACCAAGACTGTTGTCCGGCAGAAGCCCCTAACCCAAATTTCCCAACTGCACCGTCCTGCTTGCCAATCACCTGTCACCTCTGCCAAAAAACCTACAGCAATAAAGGAACGTACCGAGCCCATTACAAAACCGTGCACCTCCGACAGCTGCATAAATGCAAAATCCCGGGCTGCGACACTATGTTTTCTTCCGTTCGTAGCAGGAACCGACACAGCCAAAATCCCAATTTACACAAGGGTTTGAGCAGGTTGTCCCACAGCCCCCTTTAATAAGCTCAGTATTTCCGAGTAGCCTTTCGGTTGCCGTTGTGTTCTGTTTATCATTTCAGCTTCTTTCGTTTTCGTTGTGGTTAAGCGTTAGAAAGAGGTACGGTTTCACCCGCTTTTCCATACACCCTGTTCAAAATACGAGGTGCAATTCCATTCTCATTCTGAAGCACCAACCCAATGGGTTAGGGTTTGTGGTTTTTTTCACCCTGTAAACGTGGACGCCACTATAATAGTAAGACACAAAGCTAGCCCACGCATTGAGTCAATTTTTTCCATCTTCCCTCTTATCTTCTGTTATAATAATTATTATTATTACAATTTATTGGATTTGTATGCCGTCCCTCTCCGTAGACTCGGGGCGGCTAATAACAATAATAAAAACAACACGTACAATCCAATAATAAAAAACAACTAAAACCCCTATTATAAAACCAAACATACACACAAACATACCATGCATAACTTGTAATGGCCTAGGGCGAAGGGCTATCTCATCTCCCCCATGCCTGGCGGTATAAATGAGTCTTGAGTAGTTTATGAAAGACAGGGAGGGTGGGGGCAGTGCTAATCTCCGGGGGGAGTTGGTTCCAGAGGGCCGGGGCCACCACAGAGAAGGCTCTTCCCCTGGGGCCCGCCAAGCCACATTGTTTAGTCGACGGGACCCGGAGAAGGCCAACTCTGTGGGACCTTATCGGTCGCTGGGATTCGTGCAGTAGCAGGCGGTTCGGGAGGTAATCTGGTCCAATGCCATGGAGGTCCAGCGTAAACACCAAAGTTGTACATTTTCAGTCCTGTCTTGGTTTTAATGTATAGCTCCTCCCTCCAGCTGACTTGACAGTATTAAATTTAATGTGGTGATTTCCCCATAATTTATTATTGTATACCTGGGAACAGAAAGGCAACATTTGATTCTTGAGTCCTTGGTGGCAGGAGGAATTCTGTTTGAAGACTCGTTCTCTTCTGCTCCATTGTACACTGTTCTCACCACATTTGAAAACAGGACAATTCCACAAGTTTCCTTGTCTTATCTGCAAGAACAGAGTTGGCTTCAAGATGGACCTATGAACTGCCCGATGCTAACGCCACTCAGCAGTTCTTGGGTGTCTCTTGAAACTTACTTCTAAGCAACCCTGTATTTTTCTTTGCAAGGAAACAAACCCTGAAAACAATGCAAGTTCTATTTTATTTTATTATTTTGGAAAAAAACTCTTCATTGACTTTTGAGAGCATCAGCATGAATTATCTACAGAACCAGAGAAACCTAAGATGCATTCAAAGATTTTGAACCACATGCAGGACATTTTGAAATGCAATGTATAATTTTACTGCACTTTTTTATTGCTACATTGAGAAAAATTAAACTTTGGGGGGGGGGTGAATACGACATTTCGGGAGGCAGCGATGTGAAAGAGGGAACATCTCTATGAATATGAATAGATACCTATCTATTGATGTACGAGGGTCACCCAGAAAGTAACGCACTACGTTTTTTTCTTCAACAATTATTTATTGAACACAGTGAAACTTGCACACAAGAAAGAATGATGTTTCTTCTACACTCCCTATTTTTCCATGTAATCTCTGTCCTGTTCTATGGACTTCCTCCAGCGAGACACAAGGGCGAGTATGCCCTGTCGGTACCACTCCTTGTTTTTGTCACAAAGCCATTTCTGCACTGTGCGAATCACCACTAATGGCCTCACCCTCTGTGCCCAGCGACTAACCGTACTTCTGTCGACTGCAGATTCTCCCTAAACTGTACACAAACGTTTGTGAATGTTCCCAACAGTTTCTTTCTCCGCAGTGAGAAATTCAGTGATGACACGCTGCTTGTAACACACATCACTTACAGACTCCATTTCAAAACACTGCTGCAGCTATGCTGTCTGTCTGAAGAAATGCAAAATTGACACATGCACTCCTGACAATTTAAATAATGTATATCTAAAGTTTCGCATTCGTACCATTACCGTAGGCTGAGAAAAAAAATGTAGTGCATTACTTTCTGGCCAACTCGCATACAATGATGAGCTGGGAAGAAGATCTGTACTTTATTATGACTTTAATAAGAATCCTCCACTGATTTTGACAATGTCCTGTTTTGTATTAGCACATTATTTAGCGTAAATGAATAATACTCTGCACCCTGGTCGTTATGCATATCAGCATGGTCTTATGTCTTATGTACTTAATGACATTGGAATTGGTCTTACATTTTATTGAAAGAACATTTTTTTGTTCTATTTAATTTTCAGTTAGGTGATAGCATTCCTGTGTTTGTGTATGCCACCTACAAATAGGTTTGGCAAAATAACCATGAGTAGCAAAAGCAATTCAAAGAGTTTGATCACTAAATCTTTGAATGATATACAGTGATACCTTGTCTTACAAACTTAATTGGTTCCGGGACGAGGTTCTTAAGGTGAAAAGTTTATAAGATGAAACAATGTTTCCCATAGGAATTAATGGAAAAGTGATTAATGCGTGCAAGCGAAAAATTCACCCCTTTTGCCAGCCGAAGCACCCGTTTTTGCACTGCTGGGATTCCCCTGAGGCTCCCCTCCATGGGAAACCCCACCTCTGGACTTCTGTGTTTTTGCGATGCTGCAGGAGAATCCCAACAGCGGAATCCCTGCATCGCAAAAATGAGCGCTTTGCTGGCAACGGAAGTCTGGAGGTGGGGTTTCCCAGCGAAGGGAGCATCAGTGAAATCGCAGCATTGCAAAAACACCAAAGTTCTCGAATCCCCACCTCCGGACCTCTGTGTTTTTGCGATGCTGCGATTTCACTGAGGCTCTCCTCACTGGGAAACCCCACCTCCAAACTTCCGTTGCCAGCGAAGCGCCCATTTTTGCACTGCTGGATTCCCCTGCTGGGATTCCCCTGCAGCATCACAAAAGCATGGAAGTCTGGAGGTGGGGTTTCCCATGGAGGGGAGCCTCTGAGGAATCCCAGCAGCGCAAAAACGGGTGCTTTGCTGGCAACAGAAGTCCGGAGGTGGGGCATCCCAGCGGCGGCGGTGGGTTTGTAAGGTGAAAATAGTTTGTAAGAAGAGACAAAAAAATCTTAAACCCCGGGTTTGTATCTCGAAAAGTTTGTATGACGAGGCGTTTGTAAGACGAGGTATCACTGTATATTATGGCTTGATCCATTGTATTCAGCAATCATGATGCCAAGGGCACATTAGGTGCATATGATACCAAAATGATTCAAATTCTTTTGTTTGTTTGTTTGTTTGTTTTTTGACATGGGATCTCTCTCCTCCCCAGATTTTTCCAGTTGGCTACATTTGAAAGTCTGTTATTTGTTGTTGTTGCTGTTGTGTAATGTCTGAATAATATTAAGTTAAACAAAAATAGGTTTTTTTTTTTTTTACAATGCAGATAAAATAAACAGGGCAAGGTATATCTCTTGGATACTCAGTGATTAATTTATTCTAAGCCAGAGAGTGCATACTATCCCATAAAACTCAGTTGCACTCAGTTGCATGATTGTTGCTCTGAGGTGTAAAGGATGCAGACCCAGTTGATTGTTGCTAGAATCTAAGCTTTTTTTAAAGTCTAATCAACAGTGAGATTGGGTGGGGGCTCCAGATTCATAAGGGAGGGGACCATTTATATCAGCAGCTGAGCAATTTCCAAAGAAAACATCAGTTATAAACTGACTCCTTCAAACCAAAGACTGGATAAGAGAGAACAATGGTTTAGAGCAGGAATGTCCAACCTTGGTGACTTTAGAATCTATTCTTTTCTATTTATTCTATGCTATTCTACGCTATTCTATTCTATTCTATTTTTTCTATTCAATTCTACTACATTTCATTCCATATTTTTTATACTATTCCATTCTGTTTTGTTCCATAATTTCTATTCTATGCTATGCTATGCTATTCTATTCTATTCTTGTGCAATTCCCCAGGCTGGTTGGGGAATTCTGGGAGTTGAAATCCATAAGACTTAAGGTGGCCTTGGTTGGACACAGCTACTTGTATCTTGTGGACTCAATTTGCTTAAATCCAAAGACTGTTTTGTGTGTTTTGGATGGAAATTCAAATACTTGTTGATCATAATGTCGTGGCAGCATTGATATTGGTATGAAGGTTGAAACGGAATAAGTGAGTAATCCAGGTTAGCAGTAGACAATGGGGGGAAGGTCTTGTGACTTGCAACAGGATGAATAAAGTTGGCAAGTCGCTTCCCTTGATCGAAACATTTAAATATGTTAAAGGGTTAAATAAGGTCCAGGAGGGAAGTGTTTTTAATAGGAAAGTGAACACAAGAACAAGGGGACACAATCTGAAGTTAGTTGGGGGAAGGATCAAAAGCAACATGAGAAAATATTATTTTACTGAAAGAGTAGTAGATCCTTGGAACAAACTTCCAGCAGACGTGGTTGGTAAATCCACAGTAACTGAATTGAAACATGCCTGGGATAAACATAGATCCATCCTAAGATAAAATACAGGAAATAGTATAAGGGCAGACTAGATGGACCATAGACCTCTAGCTATGCAGCCAGGTATTCTACTTGCTTTCCCTACTGCCTAACTACTGTCTTTTTCTGTCTTTTTCTGCAGTCAGTCTTCTATGTTTCCATGTTTCTATGTTCCCCATTCCTGCAGTTTTTGTTATAAATAAGAACATCTTTTTAAAAAGAGCAGAAGCCAAATACTGTGGATTCTTTAGAAGTTCCGACCTTCCCTCCTGCCAGAGAACAAAAAGAGGTCTCAGAAGTTACTCAGGAAAGCTCAACGGATGAGAATCCTCGTCATAAACTTTGACAGCCTGGCCAAAAAGTGGTGTGAAGATGCAGTAAAACCAGTCTGAACAGAAAGGGCAGTGGCCAGGTGGATGCCATTCCTATGTTTAAATATGCCAAGCTATGTCCAGATGTTTCATCAGCGCTCGCAGACTCAATAAAGCAAAACCAGTTAACTCTTGTGCTGCAAATAGGGTGTAGCTATGCCATGCACCAGGCGTACCTAAAAAAAAAAAATCTCAGGGAAACCAAGCTCATTGTCAAGAGGAAGATAAACCACACACACACACACACACACACACATTTTGGCACTTTTCAACCTGTGAAAGGGAGATTGGTGTGACTCTTTGGTGGAGATCTGTTGCTTTACAACTGTTGCTTTACAACAGCCCTAGGGAATAAATCTAAGGAAACAGTGTAAGTTGAGTGTAACTACAAACTCATACTACATACTGTTGCTTTAGCAGATACTCAACACAACTGCCCTAGGGAACAGATCTAAGGAAACAGTTTTAAGTTGAGTGTAACTACATACTCATACTATACACATTGTTGCTTTAGCAGATACTCGACACAACAGCCCTAGGAACAAATCTAAGGAAACAGTGTAAGTTGAGTGTAACTACATACTCATACTACATACTGTTGCTTTAGCAGATACTCAACACAACTGCCCTAGGGAATAAATCTAAGGAAACTGTGTAAGTTGAGTGTAACTACGTACTCATACTATTCATATTGTTGCTTTAGCAGATACTCGACACAACAGCCCTAGGGAATAAATCTAAAGAAACAGTGTAAGTTGAGTGTAACTACATACTCATACTATTCATATTGTTGCTTTAGCAGATACTCAACACAACAGCCCTAGGGAATAAATCTAAAGAAACAGTGTAAGTTGAGTGTAACTACATACTCATACTATTCATATTGTTGCTTTAACAGATACTCGACACAACAACCCTAGGGAATAAATCTAAGGAAACAGAGTAAGTTGAGTGTAACTACATACTCATACTATTCATATTGTTGCTTTAGCAGATACTCGACACAACAGCCCTAGGGAATAAATCTAAAGAAACAGTGTAAGTTGAGTGTAACTACATACTCATACTATTCATATTGTTGCTTTAGCAGATACTCAACACAACAGCCCTAGGGAATAAATCTAAAGAAACAGTGTAAGTTGAGTGTAACTACATACTCATACTATTCATATTGTTGCTTTAACAGATACTCGACACAACAACCCTAGGGAATAAATCTAAGGAAACAGAGTAAGTTGAGTGTAACTACATACTCATACTATTCATATTGTTGCTTTAGCAGATACTCAACACAACAGCCCTAGGGAATAAATCTAAGGAAACAGAGTAAGTTGAGTGTAACTACATACTCATACTATTCATATTGTTGCTTTAGCAGATACTCAACACAACAGCCCTAGGGAATAAATCTAAGGAAACAGAGTAAGTTGAGTGTAACTACATACTCATACTATTCATATTGTTGCTTTAGCAGATACTCGACACAACAGCCCTAGGGAATAAATCTAAGGAAACAGTGTAAGTTGAGTGTAACTACATACTCATACTACATACTGTTGCTTTAGCAGATACTCAACACAATAGCTCTAGGGAATAAATCTAAGGAAACAGTGTACGTTGAGTGTAACTACATACTCATACTATACACATTGTTGCTTTAGCAGATACTCAACACAACAGCCCTAGGGAACAGATCTAAGGAAACAGTGTAAGTTGAGTGTAACTACATACTCATACTATTCATATTGTTGCTTTAGCAGATACTCAACACAACAGTCCCAGAGAACAGATCTAAGGAAACGGCATAAGTTGAGTGTAACTACATACTCACAGCATAGTTTTGAGGGGGTCCATAGCACTGAAAAGAAGCTGCATTGTTCTCCTAGATTGTTGGTTAAACAAATGGGGCCACCACAAAGAAATAACCCAGAGGGGGAAAAAAGAAACAGGATAAATCTGAACAATTAAACATTTTGTTTTGTTGTATGCAAACATAGGTATTCATTTCAAGGTTGAATTCCTTTTTTGGGGACATGGCTTTCAACTGAAAGATAGTTCGGACAATCTAATCTCACGTTTTGTGATTAAAAGTAAAACTTTCTCCTTTGTTTCAGCCTCATTGAACCACTAACTCTAAAGACAATAGGGACCTCAACTCCCATGCTGCAACTTCTAATGACCATCCAACTGAGGTCATGGTAGCTAGACATAGAATTCAAGCCCACCGTATCTTTTCCCATTGATTTCAACTTCCCCCTTTTAATTCCCCCCCCCTTGTTGTTGATGTTGTTGTAAACGTGCTTACTAAATTTTAAGATTTTTTTTTAACGCAGTGAAAGAAATGGGTGTTGTCAGTGAAAGTTGTACTGCTCCCATCTTATGTCTTCTTACTATTCTGCCAAAGTAATGCTGTTTTGTATTTCTCCAGAATTTTTATGTGTGTTAATAAAAATGTATAACACTGTCTCTCAGTTGATGCTAACCAGACTCGAGCCACATTGTAGGTGGAGGTGAGGGACATGGATAAAAGAGGGAGATTGTGATCCCCTTATATAGAGCGCTGGCGAGACCTCATTTGGAATACTGTGTTCAGTTCTGGAGACATCGCCTACAAAAAGATATTGACAAAATTGAACGGGTCCAAAGACGGGCTACAAGAGTGGTGGAAGGTCTTAAGCATAAAACGTATCAGGAAAGACTTAATGAACTCAATCTGTATAGTCTGGAAGACAGAAGGAAAAGGGGGGACATGATCGAAACATTTAAATATGTTAAAGGGTTAAATAAGGTTCAGGAGGGAAGTGTTTTTAATAGGAAAGTGAACACAAGAACAAGGGGACACAATCTGAAGTTAGTTGGGGGAAAGATCAAAAGCAACGTGAGGAAATATTATTCCACTGAAAGAGTAGTAGATCCTTGGAACAAACTTCCAGCAGACGTGGTTGGTAAATCCACAGTAACTGAATTTAAACATGCCTGGGATAAACATATATCCATTGTAGGATAAAATACAGGAAATAGTATAAGGGCAGACTAGATGGACCATGAGGTCTTTTTCTGCCGTCAGTCTTCTATGTTTCTATGTAATGTTCTTTGCAGAGTGGTCCCACGTGCTGGGAGATAACCATCTCTTTTCTCTTCTGCATCTTGAATAGTGAGAGAAAGAACAGAATGGCTTTTTAAAAAAAATCTTTATTGGTTATTTACATATTAAAAAACAAACAAACAAAATAGTTACAATAATCAATGTAGTCAAAAAATAAGCAAAATAGTAAAATACAAGCACAGGTAAAACAAATAGAGAGGAAAAAAAGAAAAAAGAAGGGAAAGAGTTAAGGATAATGAAAGTTGAGAAAGAGAGAACAGTAAGAGAGGTAGAAGAGGAAAAAGGGAAGGGAAGAAGAGGGATAGAAAAGGTGGATACCTAAAAATTATTTTCTCTATCACACAATATTAGGACAAGGGGTCACTCCCTAAAGCTCATAGGTAAGAAAGTGAGGACAAAAAATGGGAAATATTTCTTCACCCAGAAGGTCCTTGGTTTATGGAATTCACTTCCAGAAAAGGTTGTGACAGCTGTCATCCTGGATAGCTTCAAGGCAGGATTAGACAGATTCATGGATGCCAAGTGTATCCGTGGTTATTGAAACGGATGTCCAAGTGCCACCTCTATGTTGGTTGAGGCAGGCAAGGTTCCCTTGAGTACCATTTGCTGGCGGTCAAGGGAAAGGGAGGGTTTTGCCTTCTCTTACTGCTCAAGATCCCCATGGACAATTGGTGGGTCACTGTGTGACACAGAATGCTGGACTCGATGGGCATTGGCCTGATTCAGCATGGCTCTTCTTATATTCTTAGCTAAAAAACAGCTAAAAGAACAATTAAAACTCAAAAAAAAACCATTCATATTTTTTGTGGCCGATCTAAATGATGTATCATTTGCTCAATGGCCCCATTTTGTATTTGTACAACTCTGTTTTTTCCTAGTAATTAAAAAAAGTCCATCCAGTGGTTTCCTCCCAAACTCAGAGAAAAACATAACTGATTCATAATGGGAACAGGTGCCCTGGTGTTTCTGTTTTCAGATCAAAGGAAAAATCCTAAGGCATAGAGATAAAACTGTTGTGTTGGGGAAAGCTCAAAAAATTTATCCCAGTGAAGTGCTGCCAAAAAGAGATAACTAACTACCCTATAATTCAGGGGTCAGTAATATTTACTTTGGCAATGAAACAATGGGACCAGGGTGTAATATAACCAATGCTGGACTCCTACAGGTACGGTCAGGTACGCAGAACCGATCTAAAATTTTTAGTTAGGTCCTCAGAACTGGTAGAAAAAATTTGATTTTTTTTCTTTTTTTCCATTCTGGGCTCTGGGTATGTTTTTCCTGTTGCAGTAAATGAGGTTGAATGTGTATAATTTCAGAACAACTGTGCATGCATGTGTGTGTATACATACACATAGAGTTTAAATAATAATGTATATTTTTGTGTGCCTGTGTGTAATATGCATATGGCATATATGTATTGAATTAAATAGTATATGATGGATGTTCAGTAATAGTAAATAGAGAGGGAAATTGCGTCTCTTTGAGTCGAGGAGAGGCCAGGCACCCTAACCCAAACCCTTGACGTGAGTGACGTCAATTTGGCCACCTTTAAGCCAGTCACATGATCTTTAAGCCACTCCCACATAGTCACATGGCCGACAAGCGACACCCACAAAATAAGCCACACCCACAGTGCAGTAGTAAAAAAAGGTTGCAGCCCTTCAGTGACTATAACATCACCTGTCCCAAGTCTTATCCAAACTTTTGACGTACCCCATTGAAAATCATTACTTTCTATGTTTTGTCTATATAAACTACTATCCTATACTTGATTGACAAAAATAAATAAAATAAAAATAAATAAATTAGTTATCAAACACAGAAGATATTGGTTAATCTGTTTAAATAGTCGAGAAGACATATAGATTGGCTTTTATATTTTGGCAATGGTTTACTCTCCAAGCTTGTTTTAATTTAGTTTCTGGACGTTTCGTTACCAGGTTAGGTAACATCAGCGGGGTTTCCTTGTCCTATTCCTCTTTAGCTTAGGGAAGAAAGCACTTCTAATTCATTGCAACATGTGTTGGTTGCTTGGATTTACATGGGAAGGTTTGCAACCCAGATTCACCCGGTGACTGTTTTACTCAAGTAATGGCCTGTAGAAATGAGTCTGCTGTCATGCTTATCCTTGAGGTTAGCTTGCGTGATTAAATAGGAATGCCGGGTGTTCTCCAGCTTCCCAGCTCCACCTTATCCGTGTCAGTTTCATTTCCTTGGGGCAGTTGCTGGCCGAAAATTTAGGAGGAGGGTATGAGAAATGGAGGGGGCACCATGCAGTATAGAAACGACAGCTGAAATTATTTATTTTTATTTATTTATTCATTTGTCCAATACACAATTCATATGGAAGAGAATAGACATGAAGTAATATATATAAAGATAATATGTAAAAATAGAGGAGAAGATATATGAAAGGAAGAAAATATATATGATAAGTGAGAGAAAGAAAAGACAATTCGACAGGGGACGGAAGGCACACTAGTGCACTTATGTACACCCCTTACTGACCTCTTAGGAACCTGGAGAGGTTAATCGTGGAGAGTCTAAGGGAGAAATGTTGGGGGGTTAGGGGTTGACACTATTGAGTCCGGTAATGAGTTCCACGCTTCGACAACTCGATTGTTAAAGTCATATTTTTTACAGTCAAGTTTGGAGCGGTTAATATTAAGTTTGAATCTGTTGTGTGCTCTTATGTTGTTGCGGTTGAAGCTGAAGTAGTCGTTGACCGGTAGGACGTTGCAGCATATGATCTTGTGGGCAATACTTAAATCGTGTTTTAGGCGCCGTAGTTCTAAGCTTTCTAGACCCAGGATTGTTAGTCTATTTTCGTAGGGTATTCTGTTTCGAGTGGAGGAGTGGAGGGCTCTTCTGGTGAAATATCTTTGGACGTTTTCAAGGGTGTTGATGTCCGAGATGTGGTATGGATTCCAGACAGATGAGCTGTATTCAAGGATGGGTCTGGCAAAAGTTTTGTAGGCTCTTGTGAGTAGTGTGAGATTGCCGGAGCAGAAGCTACATAGGATCAGGTTAACAACTGTAGAAGCCTTTTTGGTAATATTGTTGCAGTGGGCTTTAGCACTTAGGTCATTTGATACTGTATTAGTATTCCAAGTCTTTTACTGAGTGTGGGTTGGCTGTGAAAATTTATTTATTCAGTTTATATATGAGGTTTGGATTCTTTTAGATTCCGAAGCAGATTTGGCAGCAGGCAGAAACTGTATTTTATATTTCTGCCTATGAAGTTAGGATTGAATTTAATTGATTGATTGATTGATTGATTAATTAAATAATTTGACTTCTGTGCCCCCCAATCTCAAAGGACTCAGGGCGGCTTACAACAATATAAAATACAAAAAATAAAACAATTAAAAAGAAGTCAAATATACCATCTAACAATAAAACCCAGATTAAAACCCACGATAAACCTAAATATTCAGCATACATATGTAGTATTCATACAATTTGGCCACGATAGTTGTTAATTCATGCCCCGCCCTCCAGATGTGCCGGCTTTGTGGCCTTACGGAAAACCATTAGGGTGGAAACAGTACGGACCTTGGGGGGGGAGTTGATTCCATAGAGCTGGGGCAGCCACAGAGAAGGCCCTGCCCCGCTGCCCTGCCAACCTGCAGGGCTTAGTTGATGGGATCTGGAGGAGGCCAACTCTGTGTGTTCTTATTGGTCACTGGGAGGTATGTGGCAAGAGGCCGTCCTGTAAATAGTCTTTGCAGAATGCAAAGAGAAGCTGGACTGAACATGGGCGCTTGGCCTATACATCATTGCCTGTCTTTGTGGATGTAGGTGGACAGACAGGCAAGATACCAGAATATAAACACACCGCAAACCTTACTAGCACTCAATGCTGATGTTATCTCATTTGAGCAATGAAACATCTGCAAAGAAACCCTAGCAAGCTCAGATTTACACACGGACCCCTCATTTCAACCCTGAGCTACAGATATTCTCCTTTAATAGTTACTAAATGAACTATTGTAAGTTAAGGGAAAACAAGGAGAATGCTTGGCTGCATAGCTAGAGGTATAACAAGCAGGAAAAGGGAGATTGTGATCCCGCTATATAGTGAATTGGTAAGACCCCATTTGGAATACTGTGTTCAGTTCTGGAGACCTCACCTACAAAAAGATATGGATAAAATTGAACGGGTCCAAAGACAGGCTACAAAAATGGTGGATAAAACTTATCAGGAAAGACTGAATGAACTCAATCTGTATAGTCTGGAGGACAGAAGGGAAGGGGGGGACATGATCGAAACATTTAAATATGTTAAAGGGTTAAGTAAGGTTCAGGAAGGAAGTAATTTTAATAGGACAGAAGAACAAGGGGACACAATCTGAAGTTAGTTGGGAGAAAGATCAGAAGCAAGGTGAGAAAATATTATTTGACTCAAAGAGTAGTAGATGCTTGGAACAAAGTTCCAGCAGACGTGGTTGGTAAATCCACAGTAACTGAATTTAAACATGCCTGGGATAAACATAGATCCATCCTAAGATAAAATACAGGAAATAGTATAAGGGCAGACTAGATGGACCAGGAGGTCTTTTTCTGCCGTCAATCTTCTATGTTTCCATGGACTACCTACTTTCTAATCTGCATCCTTTTTTTGGCTAGCAGTGCAAACACGAATGCTAAAAAAAAAAATCTATTTGGACAGCTCATGTCTGTCCAGGGAAACCCTAAATATCCCTAAGCATTTCTTCCATGTTTCACATATCCAGCTATGTCCAAACTCCACGCCAGGGATGGGTTCCAGTTTTCTTTGCTGCCAGCTTGTTGAGAGATGCGCTGCGGGCACGCATGTGCATTGCGCAGAAGCTAAAACCAAGATGGTGGTCCCTATGGCGCAACCGGGAGAACAAGCTCGGGGTGTGTGGCAGGCCTGGGTTGCTGCCAGTTCTCCGTGGTCATGTGGCCAGTATGACTGAAAGCCGAAGGCACACAGAACTTTCCCACCAAAGTGGGAATTCGAACTACTGAAGTCCCGACCTTTGGATCGACAAACTCAACGTCTTAGCCACTGAGCCACTATGTCCCTTTACAGGGCAGGCAAATGTTGCAAACAATTCCGCTTTTTCCTTTCTTTTTTCTATTCTAAAACCCTTTGCTCTCCTCCAATTCATCAGCAAAGGACCCAGATAATTTGTCCTGTTTACATTCCTTGCTGGGACATTGCTTAAGCCAACTTCGAGTCTTCAGAGAGGGGCGGCATACAAATCTAATAAATAATAATAATAATAATAATTATTATTATTATTATTATTATTATTATTATTATTATTATTATTATTATTATTATCTTCATGCCAATAAAGAATTGAAGGCAGGTCTCACTTTTCCAGCTGCTCAATGGAATATACTCGATGGTCAAGAGAGACCTCTGCTGGAATCCATTCACCACTACTTGAAAACAAAATATAACTGTAGGCTCAATTAATTTTTAAAAGCAAATTAGGATGATGCTTCTAGGTTATTAATAATAATAACAGAGTTGGAAGGGACCTTGGAGGTCTTCTAGTCCAGCCTCCTGCGTAGGCAGGAAACCCTACACTACTTCAGACAGATGGTTATTTAACATCTGCTTAAAAACTCCCTGTGTTGGGGCGTTCACAAATTCTGGAGGCAAGCTGTTCCACTGCTCAACCGTTCTGACTGTCAGGAAATTTCTCTTTAGTTCTAAGTTGCTTCTCTCCTTGTTTAGTTTCCACCCACTGCTGCTTGTTCTATCCTCAGGGGCTTTGGAGAATGTTCTGCTGGGCTCTCTGGTAGGAGCCTCCGGAAAATTCAAGGGTACAAATTTCAGACACACACACACACACACAAACACGTTTGAAAATTCAAAACAATGTTCTTTATCACAAAATTCAAAATAAACTAAGCACTCTTTTTGTATTACAAAGAGCACTCGTCCCCAAACAACCGGGTAGTCTGTACAATTAACCTTAAGCAGTCATTAAGTACTTAGCTGGCAGCTGTGAAGAAACTTCACACCCCTTCTTCTTCCAACGGAGACACACACACACACACACACACACACACGTTGCTCTGCTTTGTTTTCAAAGGCGTGAAAACTCAACAAAGTCCAGAAACCAGCAACACAGGATTCCTGACGAACTGTGATCAGATACTCTTCCACAAAGGCCAAACCCACATGCTGCTATTTATAGCAGCAGCCCTAATTACTGGAGCCCCACCCAAACACAGGTGGCCGTTCTTATCTCCTGTAATATGTCCTTACTTGGTCTCTTCCACGCATAATTCTGCGCTTGCGTGGATCCAAAACGTCTTCATCTGAATCAATGGAAGATAAGGGAGATTGACTGCCGGGGCTGTGTGCCAAGCCCTCCTCTGCCGAGTCACTCCCACCTTCTTCTTTGTCCGAGGAAACTAAACTCTGAACTGACTCTGTCAGCAATAACACAGGTCTGTGACATGTTGAAGTTTCCCCTGCATCCACCTCCACGTTCCCTGGGGCAGGAGCTGGGCCAGAGCCAACCACAACAGAGAATAGGTTGATTCCTTCTTCTTTGTGGCAACCTCTGAGATATTGGAACATTGCTATCTTGTCTCCCCTGGTTCTTCTTTTCATTAAACTATCCATGCCAATTTCCTGCAACAGTTCATGTGTTTTAGCCTCCAGTCCCCTAATCATCTTTGTCACTCTTCTCTGCACTTTTTCTAGAGTCTCAACATCCTTTCTGCATCATGGTGACCAAAACAGAATCCAGTGTTTCAAGTGTGGCCTTCCAAGGCCTTATAAAGTGCTATTAACACTTCACGTGATCTTGATTCTCTCCCTCTGTCAATGCAGCCTAGAACTGTATTGGCTGTTTTGGCAGCTGCTGCACACGGCTGGCTCATATTTAAATGGTTGTCGACTAGGAATCCAAGATCCCTCTCACAATTACTACTGTTGAGCAATGTTCGGAAACTTCAGATCGTGCAGAATGCAGCTGCGAGAGCAATCATGGGCTTTCCAAAGTATGCCCATGTTACACCAACACTCCGCAGTCTGCATTGGTTGCCGATCAGTTTCCGGTCACAATTCAAAGTGTTGGTTTTGACCTATAAAGCCCTTCATGGCACCGGACCAGATTATCTCAGGGACCGCCTTCTGCCGCACGAATCCCAGCGACCGATCTGGGTCCCGTCAACTAAACAATGCTCGTCTGGCAGGTCCCAGGGGAAGAGCCTTCTCTGTGGCGGCCCCGACCCTCTGGAACCAGCTCCCCCCTGAGATTAGAATTGCCCCCACCCTCCTTGCATTCATAAACTCCTTAAAACCCACCTCTGCCGTCAGGCATGGGGGAACTGAAATAACTTCCCCAGGCCTATATTGTTTATGTATGGTGTGTTGTGTGCATGTTTTTAAATTATGGGTTTTTAGTTTAAATTATTAGATTTGTATTACATATTGTTTTGCCACTATTGTTGTGAGCCACCCCGAGTCTACGGAGAGGGGGGGCATACAAATTTAATTAATAATAATAATAATAATAATAATAATAATAATAATATTAAAAATTCCATATGATTCTTGACAAATGTATCTTTTTTCTTTTATGTACACTGAGAGCATTTGAACCAAAGACAAATTCCTTGTGTGTCCAATCACACTTGGCCAATAAAGAATTCTATTCTATTCTACTCCAGTGAATCTTATAGTCTGAAAAATACGGGCATGTATTTTTGCCTTCTTTTTTTTTTTTTTTGCTTTAATACAAGTCCACCACATATGATGATATGTGCCTGGTGTTTTTGTTTTGTTTTGTTTAGATTTCCAACATTTGTTAGCTTACATTTTGTAATAAACTTAATAAACATTGTGTTGCCTGGGTTATTTAATTTGCTTAACCATACAAATTACATTGTTAATCTCCACTTCTTTTTTCCCCAACCACTGGTAACATAAAGTCCATGTTTGATAATACTCTTTGTCTTCTTTCCAGCTTCCTGCATTTATTGTATACACAATCCTCTGGGTGTGTTGGAACAGTGGGTAGGTCACATGTCTTACAGTTCAGTTATTATTGCAAAGAGAAGAATCTTACTTGTGCCTCTCTCCATGGTAAATTGTGCTCCCTTTCCCCGTTTTTGGGGTGGGTTGGGGGACAGGAGACATAATTTTTGGAAAGTGAAACAAACAGGTGTCTTACCCAAAGACTGTTGATAGGACCAGCACTAAAGGCTATATGTCTTTAGGCAATCCTAAAGGCAAGTTACAGCCATTCATTTAGTAACCTTTCAAAGTTACGACGACATTGGGAAAAGTTAGTTACACCTTCTAATCCAGGGATGGCGAACCTATGGCACGGGTGCCACAGGTGGCACGCAGAGCCATATCTGCTGGCACATGAGCCGTTGCCCTAGCTCAGCTCCAACGTGCATGTGTGTGCCAGCCAGCTAATTGGTCTCTCCAAGGTTGTCAGGAAGCACAATTTGAGGCTTTTTAAAAAAAACCTTGTATTTATCCCAGGCATGTTTAAATTCAGTTACTGTGGATTTGCCAACCACGTCTGTTGGAAGTTTGTTCCAAGGATCTACTACTCTTTCAGTAAAATAATATTTTCTCATGTTGCTTTTGATCTTTCCCCCAACTAACTTCAGATTGTGTCCCCTTGTTCTTGTGTTCACTTTTCTGTTAAAAACACTTCCCTCCTGGACCTTATTTAACCCGTTAACATATTTAAATGTTTCGATCATATCCCCCCTTTTCCTATAGTCTGGACTGGAGGACAGAAGGAAAAGGGGGGACATGATCGAAACATTTAAATATGTTAAAGGGTTAAATAAGGTCCAGGAGGGAAGTGTTTTTAATAGGAAAGTGAACACAAGAACAAGGGGTCACAATCTGAGGTTAGTTGGGGGGGGGGGGGAATCAAAAGCAACATGAGAAAATATTATTTTACTGAAAGAGTAGTAGATCCTTGGAACAAACTTCCAGCAGATGTGGTTGGTAAATCCACAGTAACTGAATTTAAACATGCCTGGGATAAACATAGATCCATCCTAAGATAAAATACAGGAAATAGTATAAGGGCAGACTAGATGGACCATGAGGTCTTTTTCTGCCGTCAGTCTTCTTTGTTTCTATGTTTCTATGTATTAATACATTTCATTGCATATAACACAGAGAAAGCGAGTTGCAAAGACAGAAAATTGCCATTTTTATTTATTTATTCCTGATGTCGGATCTGTGGACCCCAGTTACCAACCCTACAGAAAGACACCCAACAATAAAGAGCCAGGGTGGCGCAGCAGGTAGAGTGCTGTACTGCAGGCCACTGAAGCTGTGACTCTAGATCTGCAGGTCAGCGGTTCAAATCTCATCCCCGGCTCAAAGTTGACTCAGCCTTCCATCCTTCCGAGGTGGGTCAAATGAGGACCCTCGGATTGTGGGGGCAATATGCTGGCTGTTTAAAAAGTGCTATTGCTAACATGTTGTAAGCCTCCTTGAGTCTAAGGGGGGGGGGAAAGTAAAATAAAAATCTAATAAAATAAAATAAAATTGAATAAAATAAAATAAAATAATAAATAAAATAAATAAATAAATTGTGAGTTGCCCTGAGTTGTTGTGAGCCGCCCCGAGTCTATGGAGAGGGGCGGCATACAAATCTAATAAATAAGAATAAGAATAAGAATAAATAATGATAATAAATAAATAAATTGTGAGCCACCCTGAGTTGTTGTGAGCCGCCCCCAGTCTACGGATGGGGGCAGCATACAAATCTAATAAATAATAATAATAATAATAATAATAATAATAATAATAACAATAACAACAACAACAATAATAAAATAAATTAATTAATTAATTAAAAAAACCCTACCCAATTAACAAACACGGCTTTTATGTTCTTCACTCCCCACCCCTCCAACCCCAGTGGAAAAAAACGCTATCCAAGACTTGGCTCCTTTCTGGACCCAGCAGTAAAAAATCTTAGCTTTAGCTTTGGATCAATTCGGCTTTCATCAACCCAACAAAATCTTAACCGGCGGGGGCGAGTTTTGGGTACTCACCCCCCCCCCGGATTTTTGCACCTTCCCTTTGCACACTCAGCTCACAAGCAGCCCCCCCAATTTCTCTAGCTCGGCAGAAGGAATCCCCCACCGTCCAATTGCGCGCTGGTTTTCTGGCCCTTCTGTTTGGCATAGCCAAGAAGAAGTCGGTGGACGTTTCGGCTCCCAGGGGGGGAAAAGGCACCGAATCCGAAACAGCGTCGGAACAACGGCTTCTCCCCCTTTTCTCTCGCCGCTCGGCCTGTCCCTTCCCATCCCCACCGGCGAAGAAAAGGCCTTTCCTCCCGTCTTCCGCGCTCTGCGGGGACGCGCCGGGGTTGTCCATCCCTGCGCCGCGCAACGGAGTGAAGGGCGCCCTTCTCAGCCGGCGGGGGTTTATTTTTGCGGGGGCGCCTTTGCGTGAGTGTGGAAACCCTCCACGCTGCCCCCACTCCCGCCCCGCTGTCTCGCGTCCCCGGGAAAGAGCGGGAAGGGAAAGGAGGCGGCGGGGTCCCCCTTCGTCTCCAAAAAGGAAAGGAAGGAGAAAGGGAGAAAGGAAGGAAAGAGCCGGGTGGGGAAGAAAGGGGAGCATCCAGATCCCCGCGCAGTGGCCGAGAAAAGCGTCGGGAAGAGAAGGGGTCCCTTCCACTCCCCCCTCCCCACCCCGCTGTCCCGCTTCCCTGGCAAAGGTCGGGAAGGGAAAGGAGGCGGCGGGGTCCCCCTTCGTCTCCAAAAAGGAAGGGAAGGAAAAAAGGAGGAGAAAGGAAGGAAAGAGCCAAGGGAGGGAGGAAAGGGAGCATCCATATCCCCGCGGAGTGGCCGAGAAAAGCATCGGGAAAAGAAGGGGTTCCTTCCTGCCCCCCCGGCGCACCCCCACTTTGCTGCTGCGGAGAGATCCAGCCTTGTTGCAGGAAGGAGAGCGCAGCGCATCCTTCGGGCCAACCCAGTTCTCCAGCCAAGGACTGTGGAGGGAGGGATCCCCGCCTGGGAAAGGGGTCCCCCCCCGCCCCACTTCACCCCCCTCCCACTCCGCAGCCCTCGCCTTGCCCGGGATCCCCCGCAAAGCGGCTTCAATCCTTGGAGCGGGGGGCGCGTAGACTGCTAGTGGCCGGTCTGGGGCCTCCGCTTCCCTCCTTTTGCACGCGCGCACACACACGGACACACGCGCGGACGTAGGCGCCCTCGCTCGCACACACACACACACGGACGTAGGCTCTCTCGCTCTTCTTTCCATCTCTTTCTCTCCCCTCCTTTCCACCTTTCTCTCTCCATCTCTCTTTCTTCCTCAGCTCCTCCTCCTCCTCCATCACCGCCGCCGCCTCTTCCTCCTCCTCCTCCTGCCGCCCCCACTCCGCCCGAGGCCTTTGCTTCCCTCCGGAACCGATTCGCCTTCCTCCCCCGGTGGCGGGAGGGAAGAAGAGAGGGAAAGAGGGAGGGAGGGGCAGCGCGCGCTCGCATCTTCCATCCTCTCCCCTCCCCACTTTCCAGCCGGCCTCTCTCTCTCTCTCTCTTTCCTCCCCCTTTCCTCTCCCCCCCCCTTAGCTCGGTGGACCGGTGTGGGGGGGCAGCAGGGCCTGGGAGCGGTGCTGGGGGTGGCCTCGGACGCAGAGACGGGGCGGGCAAAGCTGGACTCGGACCCGATGGCTCGTCCCAGGCCCCGTGAATACAAAGCCGGGGATCTGGTCTTCGCCAAAATGAAAGGCTACCCGCACTGGCCGGCCCGGGTGAGTACCGAGCGAGGGAAGGAGGAGAGGGACCGGGGGGGGGCTTGTACCGGGGAGGGGGGCAGAGTGGGGGGAGGGGAAGAACTGGACGCGGCCCCTTCCCCTCCCCCACCGAGCCAGGCCCATCCCTTCCCCACCCCCTCCCCCGTTGCCGCAAAGGGTTGGCTGCCGCTTCGCCTCTGGATGGAGCCTTTGTGTTGGCAACGCGGGGATGGAGGGCGAGAAAGAGAAAAGGAAGAGAGAGTGAGAGAGAGAAAGAAAGAGAGAGAGGGAGGGAGAGAGAAAGAGAGGGAGGAAGAGAGAGAAAGAGAGGAAGAGAGAGAGAGAGGGAGAGAGAAAGAGAGAGGGAGGGAGAGAGAGATAGAGATATGGAGGGAGAGAGAAAGAGAGAGGGAGAGAGAGAGAAAGATGGAGGGAGAGAGAAAGAGAGGGAGGGAGAGAGAGGAAGAGAGGAAGAGAGAGAGAAGGCCGCCTCCATCCTTCCATTCTTCTCCCTGGATTTAACAAACAGGATCACCCCACCATTAAAATGGGACCATTCAGCCAAAGGGAGGGGGTGGGCGAGTGGGTGGGTTTCCCGGCTTTTTTCCACCGATGGGATCCCCTCCCCCGTTCACGCACGCACGCATGCACACACACACACCCCTTTCTTCCTCTGGATGGGGTTCCCAGGGTCTCTTTTTTCAAAGCAGCCACAACAGCCCTGGGTGCTTGGAGTGGAATGGCGGGAGGGAGAAAGGGGATGGAGAGGAGAAGATGGATGGTGATGGGAGATGGAGTGGTAGTAGGTTTTTTTTTTAAAGGCTGCAGAAGAGAATTTGCAAGTTGGGGCAGCTGCCGGTCACCTTTTTGGTCACGATGCCCTGGTTTATTGTCCTTCCACCATCACACACAAATAAAACCCACTCGCCTTAAATTCCCTGCCACCCTCCCGCCTCTCGCCACCTTCCTGGCTGCTGAGAGAGAGAAAACGGGAATTGATGGAGGACGGGAAGACAAACCCATATTCCCCCACCCCCTTTCCTCACGCCAACATTTCTGAGCCTCTTCTGGAAGACCGGTCCCGGCTCAGAGGCTCCCTTTTCACACTGAGATCTCCCCGTCTAGATCTCCTTTTGCTAAGAGAGATGGAGAGGCAAGAGATAAATCTCTGGGGGCAGAGAAGTCTTTCAGGGGGGGTGTCTCCTGTTCTTGAGCTCCGGCGTGGCCTAAAACCTTGGATGTTTTGAGGTTTGGAAATGGATGCCCTGCTTGCAAAATGGGCAGAACAGAAGCACCGCGAACTGGTTTGAGGGGGCTTGGCCAGGCTTTGAGGCCTAGTCAACGCCTTAAATTTAGCGGTGGTTCCCTTACGCAGGTGGTCCTCGGGTTAACGGCCGCAGTGGGAGCTGGAGGTTTGCGTTGCTAAGTGAGGCGTTGGTGGATTTTATTTTGTTAAATGGGGCCCTGGGTTCCAGTCTATTGAGGAAGAAGAAGAAAAAGAAGAGGTTTGGTTTTGGGAAACCTGAAAGGCAGTTGGCAGCATTATTTTAGTTATTTTATTTTATTTACTTCGATTTATAGGCTTGTCTCCTGAAGGATTCAGGGCGGCGTACAAGAATAAAACAAAACTACAAAATTGAAAACCCCAGTACAGTGTTCCCTCGATTTTCGCGGGGGATGCGTTCCGAGACCGCCCGCGAAAGTCAGATTTCCGCGAAGTAGAGATACGGAAGTAAATACTGTACACCATTTTTGGCTATGAACAGTATCACAACCCATCCTTTAACACTTTAAACGCCTAAATTACCATTTCCCATTCCCTTAACAACCATTTACTCACATTATTACTGGTACTCACCATTGAATAAGACACTTAGTGATCCTGATATTTATAAACAATTATTTATTAACAATAATTATTTTTTGGGTTATTTATTTGCAAAAAATATTAGTTTGGCGATGACGTATGATGTCATCGGGTGGGAAAAAACATGGAATAGAAAAAAAAAACCGTGTGAAGTATTTTTTAATTAATATTAATATTTGTGAAGTTCAGATCCGCGAAAATCAAGGGAACCCTGTATTAAAAAAAGAAACATTCATCCATCTATCATTCATTGCTACTAGCTGGAGCAGGCCTGCCAGCAAAGCCATGTTTTTAAAGCCTCTCGGAAGGCCAGGAGGGTTGGGGCAGTGTGAATCTCGGGGGGGGGAGGAGTTTATTCTAGAGGACCAGGGCCGCCACAGAGAAGGCCCTTCCACATGGTCCCGCCAGTCGGCATTGCTTGGCTGACAGGACCTTAGGGAGGCCAGCTCTGTGGGAGCTAACGGGTCACTGAGACTGTGCTTCTGAAGCAGGGCTCACAAAGAGCAATAGAGATAGTCCTTGACTTACGACCACAGATTTATGTCGCTAAGCTGTTAACTGAGGGTGTTTTTGCCCCGTTTTACAACCTAGCCTGCTACCATTTTTGTATCCATAATTTCAAACTGAATGTGTTCCACCATGTACCGGTACCAATTTTGTATTGTCCATTTTGTTGCATCCTTCCAAGCTAAAACTATTACCGCTTGGGCACTTACTATAGCTGCTTTTTTAATTTCTCTGAATTCACCCATATCCCTCCTTATTACTAATACTGCCATCTCCTTTGCAATCGCCCATTTTATGTTTAACATCCTATTAATCTCGCCTTGCACACCTTTCCACAATTTTTGCACTCCCAAAACATAGGCATGGATATCCCTCTCTCCTGACATCTGTGCTACTGCTATTACTTCTGACATGCATAAACTTTTGAAAGTAATTGGGACCCCCAGACCCTGAGTTTGTAATCTGTGCAATTGGGCTTCTGTTATTTGCAGTGGTCAGTATAGGTAGTCCTCAACTTGCAACCATTGATTCACTGTCCGCTATGACAGCACCAGAAAAAAAAGGACTTAGGACTCTTCCCTCCCCTAAAATAAGACCCTAAGTTGTATTAATAAACGGTGTTCAGCAAAGGACTGCTTTACGTTGTATTTGTGTTTGACAACTACTAAGAAAGCTCATTGGTAGCCTTTGATTTAGCAAACAAATGTTTGGACAGAATTTGTATATGTGCTGCATTCTTTGTGGGCCATAGCTGGGGGATAGAATGCCCTGTCTTATATTTTTTGAGCCCCAAATTAAGCGCTTGGCCTTAATTTGGGGGAGATATTACTTTGGGGGATGTGGAGCAATTTTGGGGGCTCTTCTTGCCATCTTACCTGATTTCCAGCTCTGGAAATTGTGGGGACCAGCTGCGCAGGTGTTTAAATATTTTGGGGGGGGCTAATTTTCAGGGGGGCTTATTTTGGGGGGGGGTTCATTTTCAGGGAGGGCTTATTTTCTGGGGATGGCTTATTTTCAGGGAAGGCTTATTTTCAGGGAAACACAGTACAACTGTGACGGTATTCCTACCCCCCAGGGGAAATGTTTAAAATGTGGGTGTTTGGCAACCAACATTTATTTAAAAGAGTGGTCACCTCTTTGGGTCACTTGATGACCATTTATTTACGGACTTCCCAGTGAGGTTTTGATAAGTGAGGTTTAAGTGAAGTCTGGCTCTCAATAAGGAGAGCCAGATTTGTTTTAATGATTGCATGATTGACTCAAACTGCGGTGAATCACTTAACAACCCGTGTTGTTGGGTTTTTTTAAAAAATGGTCAAGGGATTGGATATACAGTGGTACATCTACCTAAGAATGCCTCTACTTAAGAACTTTCCTAGATAAAAACTGAGTGTTCAAGATTTTTTTGCCTCTTCTCAAGAACCATTTTGCACTTACAAACCCAATCCTCCGAAACTGTAACCGGAAAAGGCAGGGAGAAGCCTCCGTGGGGCCTCTCTAGGAATCTCCTGGGAAGAAAGAGGGCCAGAAAAGGCAGGGAGAAGCCTCCTTGGGGCCTCTCTAGGAATCACCTGGGAGGAAACAGGACCAGAAAAGGCGGGGAAAAGCCTCCATGGGGCCTCTCTAGGAATCTCCTGGGAGGAAACAGGGCAGGAAAAGACAGGGAGAAGCCTCCGTGGGGCCTCTCTAGGAATCTCCTGGGAGGAAACAGGGCCTCCACCCTCCCTGTGGTTTCCCCCATCGCATGCATTATTTGCTATACATTGATTCCTATGGGAAAAATTGCTTCTTCTTACAAATTTTCTACTTAAGAACCTGGTCACAGAACGAATTAAGTTCGTAAGTAGAGGTACCACTGTATAGTCAAAATATTTTGACTTAACATAAGACTGTGCCCTGTATTCTATCCTCTTCGTTACTTTCAGCTGTATGCAGTTAGGGATGGATGGTTCAAAGTTGGGTTCACTACCAGATCTTGTAACATCTTCAGCATAACAGAAGACATATAGCCTTTGGTTATCTTTGGTGGAACGGAATTCCAAATGCAATTATTTATAACTGCCTTCTCCAACCTGAGGCTTCCAAGGATGTTTGCAATAGCAACTAAAATTCCCTCCAGGGTTGACTGTTTATCTCCACACCTCTAAAAGAAAAGGGAGGGGGGGAACAGATTAGGAAGTTGACTTCACAAGTCTGTACTTCATAGTTTGGGAAGACTTAATAATAATGATAACAACAGAGTTGGAAGGGGACCTTGGAGGTCTTCTAATCCAACCCCATGCTTAGGCAGGAAACCCTACACTAATTCAGACAGATGGTTATCCAACATCCTCTTAAAATCTTCCAGTGTTCACAAATTCTGGAGGCAAGCTGTTCCATGGATTAATTGTTCTAACTGTCAGGAAAATTCTCCTTAGTTCTAAGTTGCTTTTCTCCTTGTTCAGCTTCTCAGAACCCAGTAAAGTATATTTTTGAATCAGTTGGAGCTATCACAGGTTTGACTTTAAAAGGGTCCCTCCTTCAAAAATGACAGTTCTAGGACTGTCCTTAATATACAAGCCTTCTGCTGCACGAATCCCAGCGACCAGTTAGGTCCCACAGAGTGGGTCTTCTCCGGGTCCCTTCAACTAAACAATGTCGCTTGGCGGGACCCAAGGGAAAAGCCTTCTCTGTGGCGGCCCCGGCCCTCTGGAACCAACTCCCCCCAGAGATTAGAATTGCCCCCACCCTCCTTGCCTTTTGTAAGCTCCTTAAAACCCACCTCTGCCGCCAGGCATGGGGGAATTGAGATACTCTTTCCCCCTAGGCCTTTACAATTTTATGCATGGTATGTCTGTACGTATGTTTGGTTTTATAATAAGGGTTTTTAACTGTTTCAGTATTGGATTATTATTATATGCTGTTTTATTGCTGTTGTTAGCCGCCCCGAGTCTGCGGAGAGCGGCGGCACACAAATCCAATAAATAAACAAACAAACAAACAAATAATTAATTAATTAATTAATTGACATCCATCAGACATCCTTGGAGAAGTATCTGGTCCATTTTTTCCCAGCTTGGTCCCTTTCAGACATTCGGTTTGCACTTCCAACAACAACCAGACAGCTCCTATACATCTGGGTTGTTGTTGTTTTCCTGCGTTACCTGGTTACTATATCTGATGTCAGCAAAAGTTCTAGCCATTGAATATCCTCATGGAGAAAGTACCTTGCTACCGTTATCTTCCATACTAAAGACTATAATAGTACATATGATTTTAACCTTTCGATTCCTGTGTTGAGTCTATCCAGAAATAGGGAAGGGATAGTAAGATAGCATGCAGATTATGTTTAATGGGAGCAGGGTTTTGAGTTTTGTAGGCATACTATTAGCTAAAGACCTTTGTGGCTTAGAGCAAGGCAACTTGAAGACTTGTGGACTTCAACTCCCAGAATTGCTCAGCCAGCCATGTTGACTAGGGAATTTTTGGACTTGAAGTCCACAAGTCATAAAGTGATCAAGTTTGGAGAGCCTTGTATAGAGTCCGGTTATTTGAGGGACTAGCTATCTCCCATAGCATCTGGCTTGGATTTGGTCTGGTAGCGTTGGCCTACTTGAGGTTCCTTCAATTAAACAAGGTCTATCGAGGCCTTGGAATGATGCCTTCTCCTGGGCTTTTAACAAGAGTGAGCAAAGCCCTCTGGGATTCTTTTATTTTCCCCATTCTACTCTACTTTTTATCATCTTATTATCTTTATTCCTTACTAGAAGCTAGATACCCGGGCTTTGCTATGAAACTGAACTCCTTAGTATTAGATCGAGTACACCAGGCTGGACACGTTGTAGTTAAATTGGTTTTATTAACAATTAACTGGAATGGTAGCAAGTGATAGCTGACAGGCTAGGTAGCAAAAGACACACCCTAAAATAATGACACTCTATATATACATTTCAACAGGCTAGATGTGGCTTTGACAGCCGTTTAAAACTGGCAGCAGCCGCTGTTATCCAATCAGCGGCTGGTATTCAAATGGCCGCTGTTGTCCAATTAGCAGCCGGCATTCAAATGGCTGCTGTTATCCAATCAGCAGCCAGTATGCAAATTTGCTCAGACAGAACACTTAGCAAGGAGTAGAATGTCTAAACTCCCAGCCTGCAGGCTGGATGAGTCACGTGCTAGCCACACCCACTGGCAGTTGGAACAGAGTTCTGTTCAGGTGGGGAGGGGAAGTAGAACGTCTAAGTCCTTGGCATCAGAGCGTGTTAATAATAATATAAGAAATAACTAATGATCTGATGGTCATTTTGAAAAACCCTTTCTTAGTGATCACCTAGAAGCCAAGAGAAATATACGTGCCAACTTTCAAGTTTGTAGGCTTTACAGTTCTGGAGATTTCATGATGATGGCTGAGTGGTATTTCAATTTTATGCAGAGAGATTTAAGATTTGAATGCATCTTTTAAAAACATTGTTTACTTGTGAACTACCCAGAATTGTTGGATGCTGGGCAAACCTACAAATTTAATAATAAATAAAACTTGATTATATAGATTTTTACACCCCTCTGCATCCTGTAGTCCTGCCAGAGTAAAATGGTTTGATATGCTTTAAAGATAACTTTTGCATCTGTATTCTAGTTGCTAAGGAGGGCTGTTGCCTTTGTTTATCCCTGTTTGTAACCTCTCTCGAAATGTTGTAACAAACCTTTTTGGGTTCTTCTTTAAGTTCTCAGTATGATAAAGTCCATGAAGTTAAATTTCAAACCTCTAGCTCAGCTTAGCTGGAAATTTGTTCTTTTACTTTAGATGAGCTCAGCTCTTTTAAGTATTGGCTTCCCAATTTATACGTGGATTTCTTTCAATTATTTTTGTGGCTGCCAAAGAGACTGAGTTAAGATTCTGCTTTTAAAAAAATCCCTTTGGCCTAAAAGATACAATTGTAAGGGGGGGGGGGAGAAAGAGAAAAGAAAAACCATGCATTTGGCAACAGTTCCAACAGTCACATTGTTGTTATACTGATGAATGTGGAGGAAACAATTTAGAAGAAAAAGAACATAGCAGAGGTGAACTTCAATCCAAACCAAGGTTGCCAGGTATCAAACCACAATAGAGAGACCCAGTTTGACCTTCTAGCCTCAGCCATAACCAGGTCCAAGGACGGTAGCCGGAATAAATTGAAAACAGATCCTTTTATAAGCCACTTTGTGCCCCTGGAGAACAAAAGTGATATAAATCTACTCTCCCCTTTGGCTGTCAATATGAGGGAAGAATCTTGACTGATGCTATTCATTGTGTCCAAACTAGAGAAGATTATTACAAAGATTGAAGCTGGTTCTTTGAATGATTAGAAAAAAATCTATGACAATTGATTGCTCATAGTCACTCATGCCCTCATCACCTCGAGGTTCGACTACTGTAATGCTCTCTACATGGGGCTACCTTTGAAAAGTGTTCGGAAACTTCAGATCGTGCAGAATGCAGCTGCGAGAGCAGTCATGGGCTTACCTAGGTATGCCCATGTTTCACCATCACTCCGCAGTCTGCATTGGCTGCCGATCAATTTCCGCTCACAATTCAAAGTGTTGGTTATGACCTATAAAACCCTTCATGGCACTGGACCAGAATATCTCCGAGACCGCCTTCTGCTGCACGAATCCCAGCGACCGATTAGGTCCCACAGAGCGGGCCTTCTCCAGGTCCCGTCAACTAAACAATGTCGGTTGGCGGGCCCCAGGGGAAGAGCCTTCTCTGTGGCGGCCCCGACTCTCTGGAACCAACTCCCCCCAGAGATTAGAACTGCCCCTACTCTCCCTGCCTTCCGTAAACTCCTTAAAACCCACCTTTGCCGTCAGGCATGGGGGAACTGAAACACCTCCCCCGGGCATGTTCAATTTATGCATGGTATGCTTGTGTGTGTGTTTGTTAGTATATGGGGTTCTTTTTAAATCTTTTTAAATATTTTAAATTTATTTGGATTTGTCATGATTTGTTGTATCTTGCTGTGAGCCGCCCCGAGTCTCCGGAGAGGGGCGGCATACAAATCTAAATAATAAATAAATAAATAAATTTCTTTTGAACCTGTTGCCCATTGTGGTTGAGAATGTGGGTGGTTTCATGCCCATCTGGAGGGCAGAGATTGACAAAGCCTTCTTTAAAGTTCATCCTTGATTTACAGTGATGTTGCAGGGAAATCCCAGCAGTGCAAAAACGGGTGCTTCGCTGGCAATGGAAGTCCGGAGGTGGGGTTTCCAGCAAGGGGAGCCTCAGTGAAATTGCAGCATCGCAAAAACACGGATGTCCTCTAAACCCCAACGCCGGACTTCCGTGTTTTTGTGATGCTGCGATTTCGCTGAGGCTCCCCCTGCTGGGAAACCCCACCTCCGGACTTCCGTTGCCAGAAAAGCGCCCGATTTTGCGCTGCTGGCATTCCCCTGCAGCATTGCAAAAACACGGAAGTCCAGAGGTGGGGTTTCCCAGCGAGGGGAGCCTCAGGGGAATCCCAGCAGCGCAAAAACAGGCACTTCACTGGCAACAGAAGTCTGGAGGTGGAGCATCCCAGTGGCGGCGGCTTGGGTTTGTAACGTGAAAATAGTTTGGAAGAAGAGGCAAAAAAATCTTAAACCCCAGGTTTGTATCTCTAAAAGTTTGTATGACAAGGGGTTTGTAAGATGAGGTATCACTGTATATTCTACTGGAAGGCTCTTAAGTTCAATCTCAGCTTCTCCAGGTAGTAGCGGGACAATGAAACCCTGAAAATATATATTTGATAGAGTATTAAGAAATTAAAAGGATAAGGTTTTCTTTTTAGATTGAATGAGTGATTTTAATTATTTTATAACATTGTTATAATAGATATAAAGTAATAGATTAAAAATAGTATAATGATAGAGTATTTTTGCAATATTATAAATTTTAAATGTTTTTTTATTATCTGTTTAATTAATTAATTGACATTAACTATTTTAATTATATTATCAAACTGATACTTTATAGACAGGAGAATTTATTTGAGTTATATGAATTATAACATAAAGATGGAAATATAGAGGTAAATTTAATAAGAACATAGAATATTAAAAATAGTATTTCTGTATTGATCTGATTATAGTTAGATTTTTCTGTTTTGTACTAGTCAGACTTCTATGACAAGCGGAGCAATGGTAGCTCCTTTAAATATTAAATGTTGTCTGTCTTGTTTGTCTAACGAAAAACAATAAAAAAAATTTTTTTAAAAAAAAAAGAAACCCTGAAAATCATCTCCCAGGTTACAAATCAGGTTACAAACAGTCCACAGCTGATGGATCGAGAGTAGAAAGTCCATTTTTGTCCCGCTAATGGCTGTTACGTATAATTATATCCCTTTCAACTATTGACTATAATTCAGTCCAGTTCTGCAGTTGAGTGGACTTTGATCTATAAGCTTGATCATAATTCTGCTGGCAGTGGTGGGACAAAACTAATGTGTCGTCACAGATGGAAGAGTTTTGATACTTATTTTTCTTTTTAAAATGCAGCTGAATGGGCAAAGCTACTTTGATATTCCAAACCAACTTATCTCTCAAGCCAAATGATCGTCTGTAATAACAGCTTTTGTTTTGGGGTTTTGCCTGTGTTTTTCCTGTCCAAACCTTTTAAACAAACCTCCAGCAACTAAAATGTCCTCCTTTCGCTGAGTTTCAAGTGTGAAAATTGCTTTTTGAGGTGGGGTTTGGGGTTTTTTTGGTGGCAATAATTGTGGGATTCTGATGCACTTCAGTCGTATGGTGTTCTGTCGGGCTCTCTGGTAGACTCCTCCCAAAAATGCGCAGATACAATTTCAGACACACACACGTTTGAAAATTCAAAACAATGTTCTTTATAATGAAAATTCACTTAACCTAAGCCCTCTTTTGGTGTAGCAAAGAGCACTCGTCTCCACACAAACTGGTAATTTGTACAAGTCCCTTATCAGTTCTGTGATACTTAGCTTGCAGCTGTGAGGCAATTCACAGTCCTTCTTTCACAAAGTGAAACACACTTTGCTCTGGTTTAGTTTCAAAGCGGGGAAAAATCAGCACACAAAAGGTCAAAGTCAGTAAAGCAGTCACGAAACACAACGATCAGATAATCCTCCACAATTGCCAAACCCACAGGCTGCTCTTTATAGCAGCCTCACTAATTACCACATCCCCACCCAACCACAGGTGGCCTCATTTTCTTTGATAATAATATCTCAGTTGTTGTTGCCTATGCATCGCTCTCCGCATGTGTGGCTGTATCAGGCCCTTTTCCCTAAGATATTTATTACTGTATAAATATTTTTTTATTGTTTTATATCACAAATTCCATATTGAACAGTGTGTTTCCTAGGCGTCCAAAGTGTTAAAATATAAACATCATCATAGTCGTTATAATCACGTACATATAAACATATATGCAATAATACCAACCATTATTGAAAAGTATACCCTGAGTCCTTTAGGATTGGGTGGCACAGAAGTCAATTCAATTCAATTTATTAGATTTGTATGCCGCCCCTCTCCGAAGACTCGGGGCGGCTCACAACAACAATAAAAACAATATTCTAGCGAAAACAAATCTAATATTGAAAAGCACATAAAAACCCTATCATATTTAAAAAGCAAACAACACATACATATCCAAACATAAATATAAAAAAGCCTGGGGGAAAGGTGTCTCAACTCCCCCACGCCTGGCGGTATAGATGGGTCTTGAGTAATTTACGAAAGACAAAGAGGGTGGGGGCAGTTCTAATCTCCGGGGGAAGTTGATTCCAGAGGGCCGGGGCTGCCACAGAGAAGGCTCTTCCCCTGGGGCCCACCAAAAGTCACATTAAATAAAAATATTTATTGTTAAGGGTGTGACGGGGATATTTTAGACTGATTTTCTGAAGCATAGGATTGTAGTCTTGAGTCCTGCCATCAGGAATGATGGAGAACAAGCTGTATCTTCTTCCATGTCATGTCATGAAGCCTACGATCACAAGAGTCTTATTTTTTTAGGGTTAAACATATTGATTTTCTTTGGTCACTCCTAGTTTATTTTCAGTCCTATGGTCTTTTCTGAAGGTAGGTGAGTAGGAAAGGAAATTGTTATGTTTGGTGTGCCTTAGAACTCTTCAGAGTTAATTGTATCTTCCAAGAGAGGCAGGTTGTTAGGGCCACAACTGGAGAATGGACTTGTGACTCTTTGCTGGATTGTCTGGAGTGACAAATTGGAAAAGAGACTCAGGATAAGGTGTATGTTTCTGGTTATTTTTCCTGTCCTTTCCCTCCAGACTTTCAGAACTCAACTAGTAACTTTGACCTCACAGAAAATACTACCTGTTTTTGCTACCATTGGAATATTTGCAATGAACAAGCCATTGGTTTCACCTTTCATTGTCTTGGTATGTCGTCATGAATCCACAGCACCCATGTATTTTACAGAAAGGTGCATGGATGGCCATTGGAAGCACATTAAACAGACTATTAACGCCTTCTGAAGCTGCCTTCAGTGGCGAAACATCACTGTTAGAGGTGGGAAAATCTTTTTTTTTTAAATAAGTTTTTATTCACAAATAGAAAAACAATACAATTCAAAAAGAATAGTAAACGACTATTGCAAACATGTAAAGATGGACAGAGAGAAAAAAAGAGAGAAAAGAAGATAGAATAAAAAGAAAATAGAAAAAGAAAGGAAAATGGTTACATTGTACATCATTTCCATTGTGTTAGCATTCCTGATGAATCAAAAAGCAAACTATATATCTCCTTGTTGCTTTATCTAATCCATATATCAATTGTTTACGTTTTATTGTGTTATTTGTAGTTATCAATTATATCCATATATTATTCACTTGTTTATTAGTCATTTCTTCTGGTTTCAAGCCATTCATATAGATTTTCCCAAATGGTTTAAAAGTCTTTCTCTTGTTTATTTTGTAGTTCAAAAGTGAGCCGGGACATTTCAGCGCAATCCATAAGTTTCTTTATAATCATATTATCTGTTGGGAGGTTATTATCTTTCCACATTTGTGCATAGGCTAATCTCGCTGCAGTTATTATATGGATGATCAGGTAGTATTTTGATTTTACGTATTGCCCTCTAACAAGCCCTAGGAGAGAGTTCTCTGGTTTTAGATTAGATTAGATTAGATTTATCGGATTTATATGCCGCCCATCTCCGCAGACTCAGGGCGGCTCACAACAATGGCAAAAACAGTACATAGTGACAAATCCAATACCCACCAATCCAATTACACTTTTAAGTTAAGAAATTCATAAAACAACCCCAATATATATAAAGAACAAGCACACAATCAATCAAACACCAAAACAACATGGGCAAGGGGGAGATATTTCAGTTCCCCCATGCCTGACGGCAGAGGTGGATTTTAAGGAGTTTACGAAAGGCAAGGAGGGTGGGGGCAATCCTAATCTCAGGGGGGAGCTGGTTCCAGAGGGTCGGAGCCACCACAGAGAAGGCTCTTCCCCTGGGTCCCGCCAGACGACATTGTTTAGTCGATGGGACCTGAAGAAGGCCGACTCTGTGGGACTTAACCGGTCGCTGGGATTCGTGCGGCAGAAGGCGGTCCCGGAGATATTCTGGTCCGGTGCCATGAAGGGCTTTATAGGTCATATCCAACACTATGAATTGTGACCGGAAACTGATCGGCAACCAATGCAGACTGCGGAGTGTTGGAGTAATATGGGCATACTTAGAGAATATACTAAATCGAATTGCAGTATATCTTTTATCCATCCTTTAATTTTCAACCAATAATTACTTTGGGAAATCTTATTTACTTCAATTGCATAGAATGTTTTCCCAGGGTCTTGAGTCTTTTGCCTGAAAATGCCGGTGATAAAACATGGGATTTTCTGCATTGAAAGCATAACCTCCAGCCAGGAAGTGTGCACCAATTCCTGTCTTTGAGCATTTGGTAATGTTCGTACCTATGGGCAGTTTTGCCAGGATTCATCTGCATAAGATGGAGTGGCTGTGGGTTCTGCCTCCCAGGGACAATTCCATCTGTCCGTCCATAACCCTGGGGGGGGGAATTATTGACCCCCTCAGGGAGGGTCCGCAACTTGAGCGTCCTCCTCGATCCACAGCTCACATTAGAGAAACATCTTTCAGCTGTGGCGAGGGGAGCGTTTGCCCAGGTTCGCCTGGTGTACCAGTTGCAGCCCTATCTGGACCGGGACTCACTGCTCACAGTCACTCATGCCCTCATCACCTCGAGGTTCGACTACTGGAATGCTCTCTACATGGGGCTACCTTTGAAAAGTGTTCGGAAACTTCAGATCGTGCAGAATGCAGCTGCGAGAGCAATCATGGACTTCCCTAGGTATGCCCATGTTACACCAACACTCCGCAGTCTGCATTGGTTGCCGATCAGTTTCTGGTCACAATTCAAAGTGTTGGTTATGACCTATAAAGCCCTTCATGGCATCGGACCAGAATATCTCCGGGACCGCCTTCTGCCGCACGAATCCCAGCGTCCAATTAGATCCCACAGAGTTGGCCTTCTCCAGGTCCCGTCGACTAAACAATGTTGTCTGGCGGGTCCCAGGGGAAGAGCCTTCTCTGTGGTGGCCCCAACTCTGGAACCAGCTCCCCCCGGAGATCAGAACTGCCCCCACCCTCCTTGCCTTTCGTAAAGTTCTTAAGACCCATCTCTGCCGTCAGGCATGGGGGAACTGAGACATCTCCCCTAGGTCTATACAGTTTATACATGCTATCCTTGTGTGTATGCTTGCTTTTAATAATGGGGTTTTTAGTGTTTTTTAAATTATTAGATTTGTTCTTACATTGTCTTTGTTATTTTTGTGAGCCGCCCCGAGTCTATGGAGAGCGGCGGCATACAAATCTAATAAATAATAATAATAATAATAATAATAATAATAATAATAATAATAATAATAATAATAATAATTTCATATCCCGGCAAAACTTCTCACTATCTGATCACCAACCCAAGGCTCTGGAGCCACATGTGACTCTTTCATCCCTCTGTTCCCTCTCACTCAAAATATGAGTCACAACCGCCAATGTGTGATACCTGCTGTCACACAATTTATTGAGCTTTTCGACGCCCAGGAGGTCAGCTATGGATAAATACATGAAAAGGTTTCAGAAGAAAACAGAACGTTTAATTCAACTACATACACTAGTTCTGTGGCCGCTCAAAAAACATAGCCAGGACAGGAAGGGTTTTGTGACTCCTGGTGTTTTCTTTTGTGTGGAAAATGGTCCAAATGGCTTTTTGAGAGTTTAAGATTGCCGACTTCTGCCCTAAACCACAACTTTGTTCCTTTGCCTTAGCAATATCACAAGAGGTCAGCCATGATAGTCCATAAATTGTAGTTGATTCAGAAAGCCGTGCATTAACCAAAGGGCAAACCAAACATTTGAGGCCTTTGTTCGGAGCCCAGCTGTAACAGCTTAGGTATGATGATTAATGGTTTCTTAGAATGTTAACAGTAGGAATATGCCTTCTTCTCTTTTCTAAAGTAAAGCAGTTATTTAATTTTGCTCCAATTTGTAGGGCAGAAGTTCAGAACAACTGCTTAAACACACAAACGGAATAGCAATCTTGAAAAGTCTTTTCCTAGACCAAAGCCCAGAAAACAACTGGTTAGAAATCTTGGAAATTTATTTATTTATTTATTTATTTATTAGATTTGTATGCCACCCCTCTCCATAGACCCAGGGCGGCTCACAACAATAACAAAGACAATGTAAGAATGAATGTAATAATTTAAAAAACACTAAATACCCCATTATTAAAAGCAAGCATACACACAAACATGCCATGTATAAATTGTATAGGCCCGGGGGAGATGTCTCAGTTCCCCCATGCCTGAGGGCAGAGATGGGTCTTAAGAACTTTACAAAAGGCAAGGAGGGTGGGGGCAGTTCTGATCTCCGGGGGGAGCTGGTTCCAGAGGGTCGGGGCCGCCACAGAGAAGGCTCTTCTCCTGGGACCCGCCAAACGACATTGTTTAGTCGACGGGACCCGGAGAAGGCCAACTCTGTGGGACCTAACCGGTCGCTGGGATTCGTGCGGCAGAAGGCGGTCCCGGAGGTATTCTGGTCCGATGCCATGAAGGGCTTTATAGGTCATAACCAACACTTTGAATTGTGACCGGAAATTGATCGGCAACCAATGCAGACTGCGGAGTGTTGGTGTAACATGGGCATACCTTGGGAAGCCCATGATTGCTCTCGCAGCTGCATTCTGCACAATCTGAAGTTTCTGAACACTTTTCAAAGGTAGCCCCATGTAGAGAGCATTACAGTAGTCGAACCTCGAGGTGATGAGGGCATGAGTGGCTGTGAGCAGTGAGTCCTGGTCCAGATAGGGCCGCAACTGGTGCACCAGGCGAACCTGGGCAAAAGTTCTTTCCTGACCTTAGAGGTACTTTTAAAGGAGCCTGATGACTCTCACCTCTACCTAAGAACGCCTCTACTTACGAACTTTTCTAGATGCTCTCAGTGTACATAAAAGAAAATATAGATTTGTCAATAATCATGTGGTACAACACTTAATGACTGTCATATTAATAAAAATCGTAGGATACAAGCAACAAGTTACAGTCATACAGTCCTAAGTGGGAGGAAAGGGGTGATAGGAATGATGAGAAAAAACTAATAGAAATAGAAGTGAAGACTTGGTAAATAGTTTGACAGTGTTGAGGGGATTATTTGTTTAGCAGAGTAATGGCGTAAAAAGTTTGAAATCAATATTAGAGAAAATAGCCATAGCCCTTAGATTTGTATGCCGCTCCAGAGTGCTTTATATCACTCTCTGAGTAGTTTACAATGTCAGCATATTTATTTATTTATTTTATTTTATTTATTGGATTTGTATGCCGCCCCTCTCCGCAGACTCGGGGCGGCTAACAACAGCAGTAAAACAGTATATAGCAAAATCCAATACTAAAAACAGTTAAAAACCCATTATATAAAAACCAAACATACATACAAACATACTATGCATACAATTGTAAAGGCCTAGGGGAAAAGTGTATCTCAGTTCCCCCATGCCTGGCGACAGGTGGGTTTTAAGCAGCTTACGAAAGGCGAGGAGGGTGGGGGAAATTCTAATCTCTGGGGGGAGTTGGTTCCAGAGGGTCGGGGCCGCCACAGAGAAGGCTCTTCCTCTGGGTCCCGCCAAGCGACATTGTTTAGTTGACGGGACCCAGAGAAGACCCACTCTGTGGGACCTAACTGGTCGCTGGGATTCGTGCAGCAGAAGGCGGTCCCTGAGATAATCTGGTCTGGTGCCATGAAGGGCTTTATAGGTCATAACCAACACTTTGAATTGTGACCGGAAACTGATCGGCAACCAATGCAGACTGCGGAGTGTTGGAGTAACATGGGGATATTTGGGAAAGCCCATGATTGCTCTCACAGCTGCATACTTCCCCCAACAATCTGGATCCTCATTTTACCCACCTCAGAAGGATGGAAGGCTGAGTCAATCTTGAACCCCCATTGGGATTGAACTCCAAACTGTGGGCAGAGTCGACTTGCAATACCGCATTCTATTTGCTGTGTCACCACAGTTCCTTCCATAGAGCTAAGAGAACCACCTCATTAAGGAAGAGGACAGAATATAAATTTACTTGAGTCAACTCCAGGGTACTATTGGCCTTTACTGTTGTTCTCTCAGGATTAGTCTGAAGCTTTCCGGCCCACACCTGAAGCAGAATATGTACTGTGATTAGCTACTCTATTCTATTAGTAGAATGCTTGGCTGCATAGCTAGAGGTATAACAAGCAGGAAGAGGGAGATTGTGATCCCGCTGTAAAGAGCGCTGGTGAGACCCCATTTGGAATACTGTGTTCAGTTCTGGAGACCTCACCTTCAAAAATATATGGATAAAACTAAACGGGTCCAAAGACGGGCTACAAAAATGGTGGAAGGTCTTAAGCATCAAACTTTTCAGGAAAGACTGAATGAACTCAATCTGTATAGTCTGGAGGACAGAAGGGAAAGGAGGGAAATGATTGAAACATTTAAATATGTTAAAGGATTAGATAAGGTTCAGGAGAGAAGTGTTTTTAATAGGAACACAAGAACAAGGGGACACCATCTGAGGTTAGTTGGGGAAAGATCTGAAGCAACAGGAGAAAATATTTGACTGAAAGAGTAGTAGATGTTTGGAACAAACTTCCAGCAGACGTGGTTGGTAAATCCACAGTAACTGAATATAAATATGCCTGGGATAAACATAGATCCATCCTAAGATAAAATACAGGAAATAGTATAAGGGCAGACTAGATGGACCATGAGGTCTTTTTCTGCCGTCAATCTTCTATGTTTCTATTGGTCGCTCTTTTAAACCAGCTAATTAATTGTTCTGTTCGATCCAGATAAGTAGCTGTATTGCTCCCCAGCTACACTGAGGAAATGCATCTTGTGCTGTAGTCAAGCAAAACAGGCTGTTTGTTGTCAGAAGAATATATTGTGTTACTCCAAAGTGGCAATAACAGCAGAATGCATATTCTCTACCCTGTTTTTAATGATTCGGCCTCACTGATTAATTGGTTCTAGCTAATCACAGTACTTTAGCTGATTAATCTAGCAGACCTAATGTTTCCTTTCATAGAGAAATATAACAGGAAATTGTGTGAGTATATGATAAAGACAGTGACATCAATAAATCGGAGGCCATTTAAGAAATAAGTGAGAGTAAGGATTGTGGGAATTCGCAATCTTATATATTTAGTGATTGATTTTTTAAAATGTATATTTCTTTCTATTTCAAAATTAAGGACAATGAATCAAAAGCAAGGGACACTTAAACTTTCCTGTAGAATTTTAGAGAAGAGAAAACATCTGTTACACATAAATTATTATTATTAATAATAATCATTAAATTTATTGGCCACCCAAGTCCTGCAGTGTTAATAACTGTTACTTGATCACCACTATGAATAATTGCAGCAATAATAAACAGTAAGTGGCCTTACTAGGAGAAATCCCAAAACAGAGGCCCACAAGGACAACCACAGCTGTAATTCCACTTCTGTCCTTTATAGTTATAAAACTGGAATCTTTTGTGTCTTTGTAAACAACATCACGGGAAAAGAGGTCATCGGTATGAAATATTCAGAAAAGGAGAAAAGATGGCCTTCTCCAGGTCCCATCAACCAGACAATGTCATTTGGCAGGGTCTAGGGGAAGAGCCTTCTCTGTGGGGGCCCCGGCCCTTCTGGAATCAGCTCCCCCTGGAGATTTGTGCTGCCCCCTCCCTCCTCGCCTTCCGTAAGAACTTGAAAACCCATTTATGCCGCCAGGCTTGGGGTCACTAAACCCTAGCTTCTGGCCGACGATTGCTAAGTATGCTTGTTGTTGAAAGCGAATGAATGGTTTTTAATGTTCCAGTGTTTATAGAGTAGATAATTATATTAATAATTAATTAAAAATAATTAATTAATTAATCAAAGGGGGGACATGATCGAAACATTTGAATATGTGAAAGGGTTAAATAAGGTTCAGGAGGGGACTGTTTTTAATAGGAAAGTGAACACAAGAACAAGGAGGCACAATCTGAGGTCACTTGGGGGAAAGATCAGAAGCAACGTGATAAAATATTATTTGACTGAAAGAGTAATAGATGCCTGGAACAAACTTTCAGCGGACGTGGTTGGTAAATCCACAGTCACTGAATTTAAACATGCCTGGGATAAACATATATCCATCCTAAGATAAAATACAGGAAATAGTATAGTATAGAATAGAATAGAATAGAAGTTATTTGTTTGTTTGTTTGTTTGTTTGTTTGTTTATTATCTATCTATCTATCTATCTATCTATCTATCTATCTATCTATCTATCTATCTATCTATCTATCTATTAGATTTGTATGCTGCCCCTCTCCACAGACTTGGGGCGGCTCACAACAATAATAAAACAATGTACAAAGAACAAATCTAATATTTAAAAAATATCTAAAAACCCATTATTTAAAAAACATACAACACAAGCATACCATACATAAAACTATATAGGCCTGGGGAGATGTCTCAATTCTCCCATGCCTGATGGCAGAGGTGGGTTTTAAGGAGTTTGTGAAAGACAAGGAAAATGGGGGCAATCCTAATCTCTGGGAGGAACTGGTTCCAGAGGGTCGGGGCCGCCATAGAGAAGGCTCTTCCCCTGGGTCCCACCAGATGACATTGTTTAGTCGACAGGACCCGGAGAAGGCCAACCCTGTGGGACCTAACCGGCCGCTGGGATTTGTGCGGCAGAAGGCGGTCTCGGAGAATAGAATAGAATTTTATTGGCCAAATGTGATTGGACACACAAGGAATTTGTCTCGGTGCATATGCTCTCAACGTACATAAAAGAAAAAGATACATTTGTCAAGAACCATGTGGTCCAACACTTAATGATTGTCATAGGGGTCAAATAAGCAATGAAGAAACAATCAATATTAATAATTGTCTGAGGGCAGACTAGATGGACCAGGAGGTATTTTTCTGCCGTCAATCATCTATGTTTGTATATTTAATTGGATTTTAGACTTGATATTGTATATCATTTTTATGACATTGTGAGCTGCCCCGAGTCCTCGGAGAGGGACGGCATACAAATCCAATAAATAAATGACAAATAAAGTCTATTTATCTTTCTAAACAGTGGGAGGGGGTGATGTATAAGAACCCACAAAGGGAACCTTGCTGCTTGGCCTCCACGCCAGCCTGCTGGTGACGTTGTGTTACAGCCGGCATTTTGGTTTGTTTTCGTCCCCAAAGCAGCCAGCAGCGTGGGGGTTGTCGTGTTGTGGCAGGGGTGAACACAGATGCTGCTCATCAGTCCCTCCTTTGTTCCAGCATCTCAGTGCCAGAAGGGGGGGGCTGACTGGGCAGTTCCCCCCTCCCTCTTTCAGGTCCTGCATCCAGAGAGAACAATTGCCAAGACAGTCTCGGTGGGGGGAAACAATCGGTCACAAAAACAATCGGCCACGGGAGATGGAGGGGAAATAAATGGAGTGTTGTGTAGAAGGGGGGGGTGCCAAGCTTGCCAACCCAATCCGTCGGAGGCTGCGTGTGCCCTAATTGTTTTGATTCCCTGCCACGTAGCTGATTCCAAGTGGAATTCATACCAGAGTGGAATTCCTCTTTGTGCCAGCTTTGAATAAAAGGGCCACATTTTGCAAGGCTTGTGTTGTTTTTTCCTGCAACGATTGGGCGGGGAGCAGGGGGGGCGGAATGTCAATCCCATCGTGACAATGCAGAGGTCCCTCCTCCAATTTATATATATATTCATATTCCAGAAGAGGAGGAGTCTTGCATTGCTTTGCTCTGATGGGCAGGTCCACCGCCTTCCGTCTCTCTCTCTCTCTCACACACACTCTTCCCTCCCCTCCTCCAGTTTCCAGTGTCGCTGATACAAAGGGACGTGAGCTGTCTTTGCCTATTCCTGCGCAACACGCCATTTAACCACAACGGGAAGGGATGGAGAGAAGCATATTTTTCCAAGGAGCGGCAGGAATTCCCAGATAACATTGAGCTGGGAAATCCTGAGCCTGGAAATGCGAGAGCTTCACAAAGACACAAATTATGTGTTTTTTTGCCTAATGGCATTGACACACACCCATGATGCTGTCTTGTCTTCGGTTGTACAATATGGCGGGGGCCGTGCTCCTTTTTCTAATTGTCAGGGACAACATCATTGAAAGGCAGCGGGTGCTTCATCCTTCAGGGTCGTTATTGCCCTTTGCAACGCTAAAAACACCTAGTTTTTCCTATAAATAGAATAGAATAGGATAGAATTTTTATTGGCCAAGTGTGATTGGACACACAAGGAATTTGTCTTGGTGCATATGCTCTCAACGTACATAAAATAAAATATACATTTGTCAAGAATCATGTGATACAACACTTAATGATTGTCATAGGGGTCAAATAAGCAACGAAGAAGCAATATTAATAAAAATCTTAGGATATAAGCAACAAGTTACAGTCATACAGTCAACATGGGAGGAAATGGGTGAAAGGAATGATGAGAAAAACTAGTAGAATAGAAGTGCAGATTTAGTAGAAAGTCTGACAGTGTTGAGGGAATTATTTGTTTAGTAGAGTGATGGCGTTAGTATAAGACTGGAAGCTCTGTAGTTTGCAGAGCTCTTGGTGCTCTCTAAAACTTGGTTGCTTTCTTGCAAATGTATCATTATCCAAAAAGGTAACATATAGAATAGAATGGAATAGAATAGAATTTTATTTTATTTATTTATTTTGTCCAATACAAATTGAAAGTTAAGGAGAATAAAAACGTGTAGTAGTAAATATCAGGGAAGGGATAGAAGAAGAGATATGAGAATAGAATACATCAATGAAGAGTAGAGGAAGGACATATGGATGGGAGAAAAGATATATAAAATATAAGACAGACAATTGGACAGGGGACAGAAGGCACACTAGTGCACTTATGCTCGCCCCTTACTGACCTCTAAGGAATCTGGAGAAGTCAACCGTGGAAATAGAATAGAATAGAATAGAATAAAGAAAATAATAGAAAATAGAAAAAAATCTTTATTGGCCAAGTGTGATTGGACACACAAGGAATTTGTCTTTGGTGCAGATGCTCTCAGTGTACATAAAATAAAAGATACATTTGTCAAGAATCATGAGGTACAGCACTTATTGATTGTCATAGAGGTCAAATAAGCAACAAGGAAACAATATTAATAAAAATCTTGAGGATACAAGCAACAATTTACAGTCATATAGTCATAAGTGGGAGGAAATGGGTGATTGGAATGTTGAGAAAAAATTAGTAGTAATAGGGTAGTAGTGCAGACTTAGTAAATAGTTTGACAGTGTTGAGGGAATTATTTGTTTAGCAGAGTGATGGCGTTTGGGCGTTCTGGTGTCCAGTTATCTTGGTGTGCAGTGCTCTGTAGCGTTGTTTTGAGGGTAGGAGTTGAAACAGTTTGTGTCCAGGATGTGAGGAGTCAGTAAATATTTTCTTAGCCCTCTTTTTGACTTGTGCAGTATACAGGTCCTCAATGGAAGGCAGGTTGGCAACAGTTGTTTTTTCTGCAGTTCTGATTCTCCTCTGAAGTCTGTGTCGGTCTTGTTGGGTTGCAGCACAAAACCAGACAGTTATAGAGGTGCAAATGACAGACTCAATGATTCCTCTGTAGAACTGTATCAGCAGCTTCTTGGGCAGTTTGAGCTTCCTGAGTTGGCGCAGAAAGAACATTCTTTGTATGGTTTTTTGATGACGTTTTTGATGTTGGGTGACCATTTTAGGTCTTGGTGACCATTTTAGAAAATAGAATGGAATAGAATAGAAAATAGAATAGATTGGAAAATAGAAAATAGAAAATAGAAATTAAAAATAGAAAATAGAATATAATTTTATTGACCAAGTGTGATTGGAGACACAAAGAATTTGTCTTGGTTAGGCTTACGGTTCATCTTTATAAGCAAAGAGCAAAACATATCTCCTTCTAGCACTGATGATGCTACCTAGTTGGATAATGAAATGCCTGCAGGGAACCTGCCATGCTCGGATGGCTCCGAGGACCTTTGCTTCAACACTGGGGCTACCTTTGAAAAGTTTTCGGAAACTTCAGATCGTGCAGAATGCAGCTGCGAGAGCAATCATGGGCTTCTCTAAGTATGCCCATATTACTCCAACACTCCGCAGTCTGCATTGGTTGCCGATCAGTTTCCGGTCACAATTCAAAGTGTTGGTTATGACCTATAAAGCCCTTCATGGCACCGGACCAGAATACCTTCAGGACCGCCTTCTGCCGCACGAATCCCAGCGACCAGTTAGGTCCCACAGAGTCGGCCTTCTTCAGGTCCCGTCGACTAAACAATGCCATCTGGCGGGACCCAGGGGAAGAGCCTTCTCTGTGGGGGCCCCGACCCTCTGGAGCCAGCTCCCCCCTGAGATTAAGATTGGCCCCACACTCCCTGCCTTTCGTAAACTCCTTAAGACCCACCTCTGCCGTCAGGCATGGGGGAACTAAAACATCTCCCCCTTGCCCATGTTGTTTTGCCATTTGACTGATTGACTGTGTGCCTGTTTTTTATATATACAGTGGTACCTCGAGATACGAGTTTAATTCGTTCCGGACCTGGGCTCTTAAGTCGAGCAGCTCTTATCTCGAACGACTTTTCCCCATAGGAATTAATGTAAATAATTTTAATTGGTTCCAGCCCTCAAAAAACTCACAAAGTTAGTCTAAATTATGCAGAAAGACATGTTTTTAATGAAGAAATGTACATGTACATATAAATGAATAATGAAGTTTCTTTCACTTAACTTGTAAACTTTCTTAAACTTTTAAATTTACATATGTTCAACTTCTCTGCCACCCAATCCTGTAGGACAGAGGTCCCCAACCCTTTTTGCACCAGGGACCGGCTTTAAGCGATCAAGAGAGGAATGGGTGAATGAATGGACGGAGGGTGGGAAGGAAGGAAGGAAAGAGGGAAGGGACAGGAACAGAGGAAGGAAGCAAGGAAACTTATGAAAGGGGAGAGTAAGAGAGGAATGAGTGAAGGGAGGGAGGGAAGAAGGTGGGAAGGAGAAAGAAAAGAAGAAATAGAGGAAGGGAAGGTAAAAGAGAGAAAGAAAAAGAGCAAGAAAGAAAGCAAGAAAGAAAGCAAGAAAGAAAGAAAGAAAGGGGGAAGGGACAGGAACAGAGGAAGGAAGCAAGGAAACTTATGAAAGGGGAGAGTAAGAGAGGAATGAGTGAAGGGAGGGAGGGAGGGAAGAAGGTGGGAAGGAGAAAGAAAAGAAGAAATAGAGGAAGGGAAGGTAAAAGAGAGAAAGAAAAAGAGCAAGAAAGAAAGCTGCAAGCAACCCCCCCCCGAGCCCCCCAGGCCGGCTGCAACCTTTTAAAACACGCGCGCCGCTTCGCAGCTGTCTCCTGAAGCCGAACGCGGAAGTTAGCGTTTGGCTTCAGGAGACAGCTCCTTGGCGCTTGTATCTCGAATTTGGGCTTGTAAGTAGAACAAAAATATCTCTCCCCTCCCAGCTCTTATCTCGAGTTGCTCTTAAGTAGAGCAGCTCTTATGTCGGGGTTCCACTGTATTAGGACTGTTTTATGAATTTATTAATTTTAAATTGTAATTAGATTGGTGGGCATTGGATTTGTTATTATGTACTGCTTTTTATTATTGTTGTGAGCCGCCCCGAGTTTGCGGAGAGGGGCGGCATATAAATCCAATAAATCTAATCTAATCTAATCTAATCTGAGCTACAAATACTCATTGCTGTTGATGCTGTGCAATTGGTTGGGTATGTGGAGATATGTTGTGTTTGGGAACCAGGCAGGGTTTATTTACTTATTTGCTTTTTTAGTTCACTTGGGGAATTTTTGGGGGGATTTTTATGCTTTTTACGGTCTTTATTGTTTTGTGCTTATGAGCCACTCTGGCCCATACAGATATTTTAAATTAAACAAACAATGAGCCAATTGTGTAAGGGTGGATCTGCTTATTAAAAACATTATTTTTATTTTATTTTTATTTATTCATTCATTTGTCCAATACATAAATACATAGGAAGAAAAATAGACATGTAGTAATATATATAAGGGTGAAAGTGAACTTAGAGGAGAGGATATATGGAAGAAAGAAAATATATATGGTAAGTGAGAGAAAGGAAAGACAATTGGACAGGGGACGAAAGGCACACCAGTGCACTTATGTACGCCCCTTACTGGCCTCTTAGGAACCTGGAGAGGTCAATCGTGGAGAGTCTAAGGGAGAAATGTTGGGGGTTAGGGGTTGAGACGATTGAGTCCGGTAATGAGTTCCATGCTTCGATAACTCGATTGTCAAAATCATATTTTTTACAATCAAGTTTGGAGCGGTTCGTATTAAGTTTGAATCTGTCGCGTGCTCTTGTGTTGTTGCAGTTGAAGCTGAAGTAGTCATTGACCGGTAGGACGTTGCAGCATATGATCTTGTGGGCAATACTCAAGTCGTATTTTAGGCGCTGCAGTTCTAGGCTATCTAGGCCCAGGATTGTTAGTCTATTTTCGTAGGATATTCTTTTTCGAGTGGAGGAGTGAAGGGCTCTTCTGGTGAAATATCTTTGGACATTTTCAAGGGTGTTGATGTCCGAGATGTGGAACCTTCTTAACTGAATCTCCCAAATTGGGGGGGGGGGGGGAGCTTGCCACTATAAAAATGGAATATAAATTCCAATTTTGCAAAAGGCATTTTAGTTGCTCTGTGCTGGGTTGTTGTTTTTTTAAGAGTAGAAAAATAGGAACCACCTTTGGTGGGAAGGTAACAGCGCTCCATGCGCTGTCGGCATTTAGTCATGCTGGCCACATGACCACAGAGACATCTTCGGACAGTGCTGTCCCTCCTGCTTAGAAATGGAGATGAGCACCACTCAATTGCTGCCAACCTGCCTTCCATTGAGGACCTGTATACTGCAGGAGTCAAAAAGAGGGCGGGGAAAATATTTAGTGACCCCTCGCATCCTGGACCCAAACTGTTTCAACTCCTACCCTCAAAATGTCGCTACAGAGCACTGCACACCAAGACAACTAGACACAAGAACAGTTTTTCCCCGAACGCCATCACTCTGCTAAACAAATAACTGTCAGACTTTTTACTAAGTCTGCACTTCTATTTCTACTAGTTTTTTCTCATCATTCCTATCCTCCTTTTCCTCCCACTTAGGACTGTATGACTGTAACTTGTTGCTTATATCCTAAGATTTTTATTAATATTGCTTCTTCATTGCTTATTTGACCCCTATGACAATCATTAAGTGTTGTACCACATGATTCTTGACAAATGTATATTTTATTTTATGTACGCTGAGAGCATATGCACCAAGACAAATTCCTTGTGTGTCCAATCACACTTGGCCAATAAAAATTCTATTCTATTCTATTCTCTATCCTTTTCCTCCCACTTAGGACTGTATGACTGTAACTTGTTGCTTGTATCCTAAGATTTTTATTAATATTGATTGTTTCTTCATTGCTTATTTGACCCCTATGACAACCGTCAAGTATTCTATCTCATGATTCTTGACAAATGTATCTTTTTTTTTTATGTACACTGATAGCATGTGCACCAATGACAAATTCCTTGTGTGTCCAATCACACTTGGCCAATAAAATTCTATTCCATTCTATTCTATAGTCTTTCAGTGATGTGATTCCTTTTATTGGACACTTATTGACAGATCATTCTTTCTCTTTGACTGACAGATTGATGAACTCCCCGAGGGAGCTGTGAAGCCTCCAGCAAATAAATATCCCATCTTCTTTTTCGGGACTCATGAAACGTAAGTGAAAAAAAATCTGCAGCAGACTTTTTAAGACGCTCTGGGTGTTTTAAGCATCTCCGTATGTCTTTATTAGATTTATTTGCCACGCACCTCATTTCAAAGTATAATAGGATGGGCAAAAACTTTCCCCCCAAAATTTATTTATTAATTTTCAGAAAAGAAAAACATTAAAAAAGAAAACCAAACCCCCCCCCCCATGGATCTTGTACATTTCCACAAATCATCACCTGTGTCATTACATTTTATACTTATATATCTTTTTACAGTATTTTCAAGATAATATATCTTCTCGTTCGTATGTATTCATATTACTATATATCGAAGAGATAGAAAAAGGAGAAAGTTTAAGTATCATATTACTGTAAAGAGTTCACCTTTTTTATAATAGCTCCCTTCGTCCTCTTTTACTGTCATACTGATATTGTGTGTTCATTATTTTTGTATACACTCATATTTTATCTTTTATCTTTTCTATTTGTTTTTGATCCATTCATACCACGATTCCACGATTTTTCCATTTCTTCATTTTTTGTTCCCTTAATCTCCCTTGTCATCTCATCATATGTTTGTGAGTGACATATGTTTGTGAGTGACATAGGGGAAGGTTTGGTAGGGAAGGTTTGCCTATTTGCCGATGACTCTAAAGTGTGCAATAGGGTTGATATTCCTGGAGGGGTCTGTAATATGGTAAATGATTTAGCTTTACTAGATAAATGGTCAAAGAAATGGAAACTGCAGTTTAATGTTTCCAAATGTAAAATAATGCACTTGGGGAAAAGGAATCCTCAATCTGAGTATTGCATTGGCAGTTCTGTGTTAGCAAAAACTTCAGAAGAGAAGGATTTAGGGGTAGTGATTTCTGACAGTCTCAAAATGGGTGAGCAGTGTGGTCGGGCAGTAGGAAAAGCAAGTAGGATGCTTGGCTGCATAGCTAGAGGTATAACAAGCAGGAAGAGGGAGATAATGATCCCCTTATATAGAGCGCTGGTGAGACCACATTTGGAATACTGTGTTCAGTTCTGGAGACCTCACCTACAAAAAGATATTGACAAAATTGAACGGGTCCAAAGACGGGCTACAAGAATGGTGGAAGGTCTTAAGCATAAAACGTATCAGGAAAGACTTAATGAACTCCATCTGTATAGTCTGGAGGACAGAAGGAAAAGGGGGGACATGATCGAAACATTTCAATATGTTAAAGGGTTAAATAAGGTTCAGGAGGGAAGTGTTTTTAATAGGAAAGTGAACACAAGAACAAGGGGACACAATCTGAAGTTAGTTGGGGGAAAGATCAAAGGCAACGTGAGAAAATATTATTTCACTGAAAGAGTAGTAGATCCTTGGAACAAACTTCCAGCAGACGTGGTTGGTAAATCCACAGTAACTGAATTTAAACATGCCTGGGATAAACATATATCCATTGTAAGATAAAATACAGGAAATAGTATAAGGGCAGACTGGATGGACCAGGAGGTCTTTTTCTGCCGTCAGTCTTCTATGTTTCTAACAATTTCTACACATCTGTAGATTTTTTCTATGATATTAGTCTGTTGGGATTGTGTCTTTTTTCCACATTTGAGCTATTGATATTTTGACTGCTGATGTGATGTGTGTCATTAGATGAAGTGTCTGTTTACTGTATTTCTTTTTCCAAATGCCTAATAGCATTCCTTCTGGAGTGAAATCAGTATCTTCTTTTGTAATTTCCATTTGCCAATTGTGAATAGTATTCCATAGTTTCTTAATTTTGGGACAGGTCATATGAATAAAAGGTATGTGGGACACATTTTGAATACAACTAGTCCTCGGTTTATAACGGGCTGCTTACAGACCATTCAAAGTTATGAAGAACCCCCTTAGTGATACCTACCACTAAGTTCCAAAGTTGAGTTGTAATTCTGACCATTTGTTGCATCCTACTTAATTGATGTTTTGCATTTATGAGCCATAGTTGTTCAGTGGTTAGAGTGCTGTACTGCAGGCTACTTTTGCCGGCTGCCTGCAATTTGGCAGTTCAAATCTCACTAGGCACAAGGTTGACTCAGCCTTCCATCCTTCCAAGGTTGGTAAAATGAGGATCCCCATTGTTGGGGGCAATAGGCTGGCTTTGTAAAGAGAGGGCTGAAAAAGCATTGTAAAGCAGTATATATGTTTTAACTGCTATTTCTATTTATTTCTGGTTTTCAGCAAATCCAGCTCCTGGCAAGCAATTGGATAATTGGTTTTGCTTAACTATCATGGCCTTTGCTTAGCAACCCCTGCAGAAATGATTATAGAATCAGGTCACATGGATAACCCGTGCTACAATTGTCATGATTTATGACCATAATGGACAGTCATAAGCCAAAAAGTCCTTGTACATTTTGCACAGCCTGAAAGGAGCTCTTTGAGGATTACTGGAAATGTTCCCTGGTCATCTGGTCTCAGGAGCCATCCAAGGGTCCACTCAGAAATCTTCCAGTCTTGTTGAAAAACCATCAGAGCTGCTTTGGACGCAAATCCACTTGAAATATTTTGCATTCAAAAATTATTTGCATGCTTAACGGAAGTTTGTTTTCTTTCCTTTCTTTTTTTGGCTGTGATTTCAGTCTGAATCGCAGCTGCATCAAGATTTTCATGCTTTTTTTTTGCTGCTTTTTAAAGGATGGGAGGAAGAGTTCTGATTAGTAGCGGCCTAATTGCCCCCCTGAATAACCTTTTCTTAATTGTGATCGGGGCACTTCTCTTCCCAAAAGGGGGAGCGTTTTTAACGACCTGTTTCCTGCAACTACAGTATGTTCTAGTTTGCAGTTCTATTTCTCATGACAACATACGAAAAGCAAAAAAAAAAAAATTTAAAAGGGGAACATGATCGAAACATTTAAATATGTTAAAGGGTTAAATACAGTTCAGGAGGGAAGTGTTTTTAAGTGAACACAAGAACAAGGGGGCACAATCTGAGGTTAATAATAATAATAATAATAATAATAATAATAATAATTATTATTATTATTATTATTATTATTATTATTATTATTATTATTATTATTATTTATTGGGTTTGTATGCCGTCCCTCTCCGTAGACTCGGGGCGGCTAACAACAATGATAAAAACAGCATGTGACAATCCAATAATACAACAACTAAAAACCCTTATTATAAAACCAAACATACACATAGACATACCATGCATAACTTGTAATGGCCTAGAGGGGAGGAATATCTCAACTCCCCCATGCCTGGTGGTATAAATGAGTCTTGAGTAGTTTACGAAAGACAGGGAGGGTGGGGGCAATTCTAATCTCCCGGGGGAGTTGGTTCCAGAGGGCCAGGGCCGCCACAGAGAAGGCTCTTCCCCTGGGGCCCGCCAAACGACATTGTTTAGTCGACGGGACCCGGAGAAGGCCAACTCTGTGGGACCTTATCGGTCGCTGGGATTCGTGCGGTAGCAGGAGGTTCCGGAGGTAGTCTGGTCCAAAGCCATGTAGGGCTTTAAAGGTCATGACCAACACTTTGAATTGTGACCGGAAACTGATCGGCAGCCAATGCAAGCCACGGAGTGTTAGTTGGGGGAAAGATCAGAAGCAACGTGAGAAAATATTATTTGACTGAAAGAGTCGTAGATGCTTGGAACAAACTTCCAGCAGACGTGGTTGGTAAATCCACAGTAACTGAATTGATACATGCCTGGGGTAAACATACTGTATATCCATCCTAAGATAAAATACATGTTTCGCCCTCCCCAAGCTGCAAAGGCTTCCCTGGAGCCAGGGGAGGGTAAAAGTGCCCTCCTCCATCCCCCTAGAGGTTCTCTGGAAGCCAAAAACGCCCTCCCAGAGCCTCTGTGTGAGCCAAAAATCAGCTGGCCAGCATACACATGCACACTGGAGCTGAGCTGGGGCAACAGCTTGTGTGCCAGCAGATATGGCTCCACGTGCTACCTGTGGCACCCGTGCCATAGGTTTGCCATCACTGGTATAAGCAATAAAATTTAGCACATAAAGGTGGAAGGCATTAATGTATTTAATTGTAGCATATATTATTTAATAGCAATAACTTATTATTAAAGAGTTAGAACCATACTACGCCAAAAATAAGAATGTAATAATGCTAAACAATAATGAAAAACTGCACAAAATATAGAAAGATATAAGTAAGAACAAGATAGCTAAGAGAGAATGGGTATTTCTCTCCTGTTTTTAATCATGTTATTTTTTTTGTATTTTTCATTTTGTATGTTTTGTTGAAGAAGGACTGTGAATTGCCTCACAGCTGCAAGCTAAGTATCTCAGAACTGATAAGGGACTTGTACCAATTACCAGTTTGTTTGGAGACGAGTGCTCTTTGCTATACAAAAAGAGGGCTTAGTTTAAGTGAATTTTCGTTATAAAGAACATTGTTTTGAATTTTCAAACGTGTGGGTGTCTGAAATTTGTATCTGAATTTTTGGGAGGATTCTGCCAGAGAACTCGACAGAACACCTCCCAGCTAAAGGAAAAAGGTCAGAGACAGAATAGTCCCCGAGCAGAGGATCCACCACAGTTTTTGGTCAGGAATTAAAAATCCCTAGGTAATGTCATAATGCAGAAAGTAGGTCTCAGTTAAGAATGATGACTCATTCAGAGGCAGTTGAGCATGCAGCAATCTAGCTATTATGTGAAAAGTATTTAACTAGGCAAGAGCTCCCTGCTCTTTCTCTCTGTCTGTTCGCTGTTAGCTGTGTGCTGTTTATGAGAAGTGTGCTCTAAAAAAGCTGTAATGCTGTATAAGTTGGTTCCTGTGAGTTATTGAACTAAGATAGTTGTAGCAAGATACTAGTAAGATAGTTTATTGTATGTAAAGTATAGATAGTAATAGTAGTATAAAGAAGTAAATATTTTTTTTCCACAACTTCCTACTGCTCCTGTGTTTCATTAAGACTTCAACTCCATTTCTACTGGTCTGTGGCTGGCTGGTTGGGTTGGTGGGCTGACTGGTCTGGTTTGCTGCTTGGGCAAACTGGCTAAGTTCTGCAAATGCAGCTCTGATATTTTCTGCTTTCTGCAGCATCATCGATGGCTTTGCTGCGTTTCTCTCCCTCTGGAGTCACGACTGTTTCCTTGGCAGTGGTTTAGGAGACGCTGTCATAGAGGACTTGATTGGCGAGAGTGGACTCATGAGTCACCGGATAAACACTGCTCGCAAATCACAATACTGTCCAGATTCAATATTGTAATTTGAATCGAGCTGCCGCCCGTAGGCTTCCTTAGCCCACTGTTTCTCAAATATTATTATTATTATTATTATTATTATTATTATTATTATTATTATTATTATTATTATTTATTTATTTATTTATTGGATTTGTATGCTGCCCCTCTCCGGGGGCGCATGACCTCGGAAACATTCTTTTTTTGCCGCAGGGAGTAGGGTTTTTTACACCGAAAAATAGCACACAGCACAGAGCAGGAGATATGAAGTGCAGATAACAAACCTTTAAGAGACACCATGGAAAAATATTGAACAGGGATGAAAAGAAAGGAGGAGAGAGACGGAGATAATGAGACAAACGTAAGTCTCCCGAAAGCTAAGGCAAGGAAATAATGACGAAGCGTATGTAGCGCTTGGCTTCACCGTGACTATGGTGGGAGACGAGGAAAGACCGCTATGTTTACTGTGTCTAAAAATGTTGGCAGCGGACAGCATGAAGCCAAATAAATTAAGGAATCGCTTAAACACATTACACTCCAATCACTCCAATCTTTGATCTGCTGCTGAAGAGACATAGCAGAATGTATGGTTTCAAACAACCTGCCAGAAGCCTGAAGGCATCAGGCTAGAAACCAGTTACTCCATCTCTACATAAGCTGCATTGATTGCTAGTCGGTCTCCGAACACAATTCAAGGTGTTGATTATCACCTTTAAAGCCCTAAATGGCTCAGGGCCAGACTATTTATTGGACCGCCTCCTCCCTCATATACCTCGTTGCGGCCAGTAAGGGCCCACAGAGTCGGCGTTCTCCAGGTCCCGTCCACCAAACAATGTCAGTTGGCGGGACCTTGTGGAAGAGCCTTCTCTGTGGTGGCTCCGACCCTTTGGAACCAACTACCTCCAGAAATCTCCACCCTACTGGTCTTCTGGAAAGCCGTTTTTCCGGCAGGCCTGGAAATAAAAATAAAACCCTCCTTGCCTTTTGTAAGAACCTGAAAACGTATTTATGCCATCAGGCACACGGGCATTAGACCCGAGACTTTGGCCATTGAGTGTTTAGTATGCTTGTGGTTGTAATTGTATGAATTATTTTTAATGTTTAGCTTTTTTACACTGTTTTAATTAACTGCTTATATTAATTGGATTTAGCTATGTTATTGTACCCTGCTTTGGTCACTGATATGTTGGGAGCTGCCTTGAGTCCACAGAGAGGGTGCGACATACAAGTCAAATCAATCAATCAATCAATCAATCAATCAGTAAATAAATAAATAAATAAATCTGATTGTTAAATAATATGTTAGATAATTTGTTAAAGGGTTAAATAAGGTCCAGGAGGGAAGTGTTTTTAATAGGAAAGTGAACACAAGAACAAGGGGACACAATCTGAAGTTATTTGGGGGAAAGATCAGAAAATATTATTTTACTGAAAGAGTAGTAGATCCTTGGAATAAACTTCCAGCAGACGTGGTTGGTAAATCCACAGTAACTGAATTTAAACATGCCTGGGATAAACGTATAACCACCCTAAGATAAAATACAGGAAATAGTATAAGGGCAGACTAGATGGACCATGAGGTCTTTTTCTGCCGTCAGACTTCTATGTTTCTATGATTGCAAGTATGCATGTTTTTTATGTTATTACTGACTTTTATTATTAGATCCTAACTGTTTTTATGTTTGTTGTATTTAATCCTATCATTAGCCGCTCAAAGTCCATTTGGAGTGAGCGGCATATAAATGCAATAAATAAAAAAAATAAACCGGGAGACTCTGAGTTCTAGTCCTGCCTGAGGCACGAAGCCAGCTGGGTCACCTTGGACCGGTCAGTTTCTCTCAGCCCTGTGAAGGAGGAGGAGAGGCAATAGCAAACACGGTTGTGGAAAAACCTTGTCAAAGGTCAGGAACTTCTCCAAGCCGCCCCTGTGAATTGGACATGATTGAATACAAGAGAGAGAGAGAGAGAGAGAGAGAGAGAGAGAGAGAGAGAGAGAGAAATCTCAAACAATTCGTAGGAAGCCGAGCATAAATTTTAGCGAAGGATCCTAAGTCGGAGGAGGAAGCAGCAACAGCAGTTAAACAAGAGTGTAGAACTGAGATCTGTCCAGATGTTTCTTCTCTGCAGTTCCCGCCCCTCCTCAACTTCGTGTGAAACTAAACAGCTATCGTAAATCAAGAGGTCAGATCCGAGTTTCCTTTGGATGATGAGAAAACCATCTGGATTGCATGCCAGAAGCTGGAAACAGAGGGATAGAATCAAGATCGCGTGAAGTGTTAATACCACTTTATAAGGCCTCGGTAAGGCCACACTTGGAATACCACATTCAGTTTTGGTTGCCACAATGCAAAAAGGATGTTGAGACTCTAGGAAAAAGTGCAGAGAAGAGCAACAAAGATGATTAGGGGACTGGAGGCTAAAACATATGAAGAATGGTTGCAGGAACTGAACACGGCTGGTTTAATGAAAAGAAGGCCCAGGGGAGACATGATAGCAGTCTTCCACTATCTCAGGGGTTACCACCAAGAAGAAGGAGTGAAGCTATTCTCCAAAGCACCTGAGGGTAGAACAAGAAGCAATGGGTGGAAACTAAACAAGGAGAGAAGTAACTTAGAATTAAGGAGAAATTTCTTGACAGTCAGAACGGTTGATCAGTGGAACAGCTTGCCTCCAGAGGTTGTGAATGCTCCAACACTGGAAGTTTTTAAGCAGATGTTGGACAACCATGTGTCCGAAGTAGTGTAGGGTTTCCTGCCTAAGCAGGGGGCTGGACTAGAAGACCTCCAAGGTCCCTTCCAACTCTGTTATTGGTGTTGTTGCTGTTATTATTATTATTGTTGAGTTCTATATATTTGCAACCAAGCCCATCATTCTTCATTGAAGAGGGTGGTCACTTCCCCTTTTTCTGTCTTCTAAAAAATGAAGGAGGTTTCTGAATATAGACAGTTGGTGTTCTCTTCATTGGTGAATAACCGCAGGAGAAGGGCAGGGAGATCAAAGCAATCATCAGTGTTTTCCTAGCCAAAGTGGTGACGTGAACGCAATGCCATGTGATGGACCATTGCGTTGCAATCAGTTGGCGAGTGCTTTTTATGCCTTTTCACCACAGGAGGGCAGATCCTCCTAAACCTTTAACCATAAGGGTTCTGCAGTTGTTTACAGGAAAAGAAACACATAATTCCTTTCCCATTTCTCTATGTTAAGAGAGAAGCACAATTTGATGAGAACACAATTTGACAATTAAGAGTACAGTACCGTATTTTTTTGAGTATATGACGCACCTTTTTCCTCCCTACAAGAGGCTGATAATTTGGGTAAAGTCTTGTACTTTGAATGTAGTTTTTTTTCCAGCCCTAACTAGTTGCTAACGATCTTCCCAGCTCTTACCTTGCAGGCTCCTTCATTGTTCCTCTCTACGAAGAATGTTTTCCAAGCCCTAAGTCTTTGCAGGGTTTTTTTTTTAATTGGTCTAACTTGCTCCAAATGTTTCTTTCCAGCCCTAATCAGGTGCTAACAATGTTCCCAGATCTTACCAGCTTGCAAGCTCTTTCATTGTTACTCTCTGCTAAGAAGGTTTTCCAAGCCCTAAGGCTTTGCAGGGTTTTTCCCATTGTTCTACTTGCTCCAAATGTTTCTTTCCAGGTGCTATTGACGTTCCCAGCTCTTACTGGCTTGCAAGCTCTTTCATTGTTACTCTCTGCTAAGAAGGATTTCCAAACCCTAAGGCTTTGCAGGGTTTTTTCCATTGCTCTACTTGCTCCGAATGTTTCTTTCCAGGTGCTATTGATGTTCCCTGCTCTTACTGGCTTGCAAGCTCTTTCATTGTTACTCTCTGCTAAGAAGGATTTCCAAACCCTAAGGCTTTGCAGGGTTTTTTCCATTGCTCTACTTGCTCCGAATGTTTCTTTCCAGGTGCTATTGATGTTCCCTGCTCTTACTGGCTTGCAAGCTCTTTCATTGTTACTCTCTCCAAATAAAGTTTTTTAAGCCCTAACCAGGGATAAAATAATGTGCTGAAGCTAACCAGACTAAGGATGCTAGCCGGATGAATACCTGGTGAGCAGATTCTTTTCCCTATTTTCCTCCCCCAAAACTAAGGTGTGTCTTATACTCAGAAAAATACAGTGTTTGTTCATCCTTTGGAGCACTCCAGACTAATAGCGAAGATGTCAGCTGTTCACTTACCTTGCCTGGCGGCAGCAGAGATATAAATTAACCACAGAGAAGAGTGCAGCTGAATGACGCCAAGGGAGCAAATATACCAAATGGTGCAATAACCCAAGATGTAGAATCAATTTGTGTCCCGCAAAACAGGATGCACGAAATTTGGGGATAAACAAATGCCCTTCCGAAAATGTCTTGGCAACACAACTCTCAGCTTTAAGAAATCAGGAATGAAGGCTGTTCAAATGAGTACAAGTTTATTTAATGCTAGTTCTCTATATGTTTAGAGTATACGAAGTGGGGGGAAATATTATTATTATTATTATTATTATTATTATTATTATTATTATTATTACTATATTATTATTACTATATTATTATTATTATTATTATTATTATTATTATTATTATTATTATTATTATTATTATGTCAATACAACACAGCAAACGAGATCACTATGCTGGATTTCATATTTCATCACCAGTCGGGCGCTTCCCAAGCACCTAGGACTGCGTGATATAGCGGCGAATTATGTTTGCCGATCCCAGTAAAGTGGCCTTTTGCAATTGACAGATGGAGATTTTGTCAATTCCAATGGTTTTCAAATGTCCGCTGAGATCCTTTGGCACTGCGCCCAGCGTGCCAAGTACCACTGGGATCACTTTCACTGGCTTATGCCAGAGTCGTTGCAGCTCGATTTTTAGATCTTCGTATTTCACTAATTTCTGTAGTTGCTTCTCCTCAATTCTGCTGTCTCCTGGGATTGCGATGTCGATGATCCATACTTTCTTTTTCTCCACGATCACAATGTCTGGTGTGTTATGCCTCAGAATTCAGTCAGTCTGAAGTTGGAAGTCCCACAGTAGTTTTGCTTGCTCACTTTCTACCACTTTTTCGGGCTTATGATCCCACCAGTTCTTTGCCACTGGTAAATGGTAGTTCCGGCACAAGTTCCAGTGGATCATCTGTGCCACAGCATCATGTCTATGCTTGTAGTCAGTCTGTGCGATCTTTTTGCAGCAGCTGAGTATGTGATCGATTGTTTCATCTGTTTCTTTACAGAGTCTGCACTTTGGATCGTCTGTTGATTTTTCAATTCTGGCTTTGACATCATTTGTTCTAATGGCCTGTTCTTGTGCCGCCAGTATTAGACCTTCTGTCTCCTTTTTGAGTGTTCCACTTGTAAGCCATGACCAGGTCTTTTCTTTATCCACTTTGCCTTCAATCTTCTCCAAGAACTGGCCATGCAATGCTTTGTTCCGCCAACTGTCCATACAACATTGAGTTACAGTACTGGTCCTTAGTTTGCTTCACCTTGAGAAGCTTCCTATTGTTGACCTCCATCAACGCTGAATTATTATTATTATTATTATTATTATTATTATTATTATCATTTACATTTACATTTACATTTACATTTGTATGCCGCTCTTCTCCGAAAACTTGGGGCGGCTCACAAGAAAAAGCTGGTTAGCTATGATTTCTGAAAGAAAAAAAATCAGTGTGGATGTTATGTTTTTCCTCTGAAGGCCACCAAGTGGCTCATCTTTCAAAGGTCTAACCACGGATTAAGTGATGAGGTGGCATTCACACACCATAGGTTTGATGTGGTATATGACCGAGCCACCATTGGTTTATCCAACAAATGGGAATTTGTATGTCATTTTCCTCTAGTTTTTGAATAACATGCTTGTAAAGAATACAGATTACACAGGTCTACCAAAAAATATTTTTTGTAATCATCGTGGTTGATTTTGTTCTTTTCTGAATCATTTTTTTTGTTCTGATTTCAAAAATGTATATAGTTTTTCTGTAGCAGGTATAGTTTCCAGGGAGCAGAATCATTATTATAAGGTATAGGAAATATACTGGTGACATTAAGAAAACAGTTATTGAAAATGTAGAAATAATGTAATAACAAAAAATGCTTCTATATCAGAAACTTTATGTTATAAAGCAAAACTAAGCATACTTTTGGAATCCGCACATCAAATTTCATAAAACAGACATATTGATGATTTTTTGTGTGTGTTAGAAACATAGAAACATAGAAGTCTGACGGCAGAAAAAGACCTCATGGTCCATCTAGTCTGCCCTTATACTATTTTCTGTATTTTATCTTAGGGTGGATATATGTTTATCCCAGGCATGTTTAAATTCAGTTACTGTGGATTTAACAACCACCTCTGCTGGAAGTTTGTTCCAAGGATCTACTACTCTTTCAGTAAAATAATATTTTCTCCTGTTGCTTTTGATCTTTCCCCCAACTAACTTCAGATTGTGTCCCCTTGTTCTTGTGTTCACTTTCCTATTAAAAACACTTCCCTCCAGAACCTTATTTAACCCTTTAACATATTTAAATGTTTCAGTCATGTCCCCCCTTTTCCTTCTGTCCTCCAGACTATAAAGATTGAGTTCATGAAGTCTTTCCTGATACGTTTTATGCTTAAGACCTTCCACCATTCTTGTAGCCCGTCTTTGGACCCGTTCAATTTTGTCAATATCTTTTTGTAGGTGAGGTCTCCAGAACTGAACACAGTATTATTCCATATGTGGTCTCACCAGCGCTCTATATAGCGGGATCATAATCTCCCTCTTCCTGCTTGTTATACCTCTAGCTATGCAGCCAAGCATCCTACAATATGTTGACCAATATTATAATGTGATCTATCATTTGTTCCTTCCCTTTCTTACAACTGCAGGGCATTTTTGGGGCCCAAAGACCTCTTCCCTTACAAAGAATATAAAGACAAGTTTGGAAAATCAAATAAACGAAAAGGGTTTAATGAAGGCCTGTGGGAAATTGAAAACAACCCAGGGGTCAAGTTTAGTGGATACCAGGTAAATAAAAAACTCCCTTTTCTATCTTCTACCACCCAATCTCCCACTCCTTCCTTTTTGCCAATATGTGATGGCGAGGACTGAAGGCAAAACCTGTGCAGCTAGAGCCTTTGGTTTTTGAGCCCGTCTCTTGTGACATTTTTGCCTAAGCAAAAAATAGGATTTTTACAACTGGAGAAAGGCACTTATCAGGAATGATACTGTCTACCACCTGTTCTGCCTGACTGGGTTCAGGCAATGCGTAACAGTCCAAGGAAAAGAAATCAAACACACACGTGCTCTGCTAATCAGCAAACTTGTATTAAATAAACAAAAAAGGGTTACTCAAAACAGTTCTTAGTTTCCAAAAACAATGATAGTGCAAGGCTTACTTCAGCCGCATACAAAAACACAGGAAAAAACAAACAAAGACAACCTGGAATGAGCAAAGACGTTTCAGGAGTCCTTTTGAATCTTTGGAGCAAACAGCAAGTCCCAGAGGTTTCACCTCCCACGTGTCTGAAAAAGCTGGGTTGAAAACTCCAAAGGCACGGAACAGAAACTTCAGAGCAGGAACCACAAAATAACACAGATAAACAGCCACAGTTTGCCTTGTGCCTTTGTTCCCTTTTATACCTTTAGCCCTCATTAAGGGAACCACACCCAGCCCTCAGTATAAGGACCACACCCAGCCCACAGTATAAGAACCACACCCAGCCCAGGTGCTACTCTGATGACTTGTAATATTCTTTCAATCGATCCCTCCTTTGCATAGCTCTTTGGCTACGCAGATCAATATATTGATCTGCAGAAGAACCCAAGGATGAAAGACTGTCTGAGGGATTGCATGCCAAATCCCCTGGGCTGTCTGCTGAATCCTGCAAACCAGTGGCCTCATCCTCCTGGCTGTCTGCCACGTCTTCCTGGCTGTCAGCCAGGCTTTCACACTCACTTTGTGCCGCATCTCTCCCATCTTTGGGAGCAACGGCTGGTCCAGGCCCAAACACAACACCACCCAGTGTATAAGAAACTTTCCTCTGTTGGTTCTCAACCTGGGGGTCAGGACCCCTTCGGGGATCAAACGGCCATTTCACAGGGGTCGCCTGAAGCTATGGGAAAACAAATTTCCCACGGTGTTATGAACTAAAGCTTCTATTCTGGCGCCTTGGAACATATTTTTACAATCCGACCAATCATTTACAGTGGGCGGTGTCCCTTTGACCTTTCTGCCAATCAGCTTAAAGCTCTATTAGGAGAGTGGTCGCTAGACTTATGGTTGGGGGTCACCACAACATGAAGAACTGTATTAAGGTGTCACAGCATTAGAAAGGTTGAGAACCACTGCCTTACTAAGTTGTGATCAAAGGGAAAGTTTGCACCTTCTTCAGGTTGCATCCTTGGTATATAGGCAGTCCTGAACTCACAACCATTTGCTTAGTGAAAATAGTGACTTATGTTCACATTTAAGACTATTGCAACTTTCCCGTGGTCACGTGACGTAGGGCTGTTGCATTGCCCCAGGCTCATGTGATCAACCATCAGGGTTCCAAGCAACATACCCGTAGCAAACAAAACTCCGAGGCAGGTAAATTCCTCAAAGAATAAGTTTATGGGATATGTCGGAGAGTTACAGGGTGGTGAAAACTGTCTCTGTGTTCCGTTGGTTTTCACCTAATTAAAAGTAAACATTTTTCACTTTCTTAAAACAACCAGTCCCATGTGCCAATCAGGATACTGTGCAGTTGCTAGGTGACTCCAGTCCCCTCCTTCTGAGCACCTGCAGGAATGTCCTTGGTTCTCAAGAGAAAGCATTTTGTTTTGACTACAAGCTCTAACTATCTCTATTCCCACCCTCCCTATCCATCTGCTCCAATGTGTCAGCACTGAAGTCTCAAAATGGCCTCCGCCAGGCCAGCTTACAGCCTAGTCGAGGTCTAATCGTTGGTTTTATTCCCAAGGCTATTCAGCAACAGAGCTCCTCAGAAACTGAAGGCGAAGGAGGCAACACGGCAGATGCCAGCAGCGAGGAAGAAGGGGATCGGGTAGAAGAAGATGGAAAAGGCAAAAGGAAGAATGAAAAAGCGGGCTCAAAACGGAAAAAATCTTACACTTCAAAGGTAATTCACCAAGCTCTCACTCACAACCTGGAGGTGTTTTGATTTATAGCATGAATCTCGACCCCCGGCAACTTTACGACTTAGCAGACTTCAACTCCCAGAATTCCTCAGCCAGCCACGCTGGGATTTGAAGTCTATAAATCTTAAAAGATTGGAGACTCCTGATCTATAGAATGTTTCCCAACTGCCTTTAAGTCAGAGATGAGTTTTTTAAAATCTGCTTTCCGGAATTTATCTATCTATCTATCTATCTATCTATCTATCTATCTATCTATCTATCTATCTATCTATCGATCGATCGATCGATCGATCTATTTTTGTTTGTTTGTTTGTTTATTATTTATTTACTATTTATTTACTATTTATTTATTATTTATTATTTATTTATTATTTGTTTGTTTATTTGTTGTTTATTTATTTATCCTTCTATCTATTTATTTATTTTTGTTTGTTTGTTTGTTTATTATTTATTTACTATTTATTTACTATTTATTTATTTATTTATTGTTTTTTATTTTTATTTATTTATTAATTTATTTTTATTTATTTATCTATCTATCTATCTATCTTTCTATCTATCTATCTACCTATCTACCCATTTATTTTTGTTTGTTTGTTTATTATTTATTTACTACTTATTTACTATTTATTTACTATTTATTTATTTACTTACTTACTTACTTACTTACTTACTTATTTATTTATTAGATTTGTATGCCGCCCCTCTCCGTAGACTCGGGGCGGCTCACAACACAATAACAAATATTTAACAGTTCCATAACAGTTCATATTTAACTTGCCGAACTTTGTAATTTTTCTCCGTGATTATAGAAAAAAATAAAGAAAGAAAAACACGATCGAAGTGAAGGTTGACCACTCCCCAATCCTAATTCATCCTAATCCTCACCTTCCTCCCTCTGCAACACACAGATTCGCATTTTCTTAAATTTAGGAAAGAGTACGGGCAAGGATATCTAAACATGCCATGGTATTTGAAAAGGCACGCCCAGCTCTGTAAATTGAAGTGGAGGGAAGGCATTTGCATGGTGGCATAATGGTTACAGTGCAGTACTGCAGGCTACCTTTGGCTGACTGCCGGCTGACTGCAGTTTGACAGTTCAATGCTCACCAGGCTCAAGGTTGACTCAGCCTTCCATCTTTCCGAGGTTGGTAAAATGAGGACTCAGATTGTTGGGTGCAAGAGGGGCTATAAAGCCCTGTGAAGCGATATATAAATCTAAATGCTATTCGGAGGGAGGGAGGAAACAAAGGAAGGAAGGAAGGAAGATGAGAAGGAAGGAAGATGAGAAGGAAGGAGGGAGGGAGGGAAGGAAGGAAGGAAGATGGGAAGGAAGGAAGGAGGGAGGGAGGAAACGAAGGAAGGAAGGAAGATGAGAAGGAAGGAAGATGAGAAGGAACGAGGGAGGAAGGAAGATGGGAAGATGGGAAGGAAGGAAGGAGGGAGGAAAGGAAGGAAGGAAGGAAGATGGGAAGGAAGGAAGGAGGGAGGAAGGAAGGAAGATGAGAAGGAAGGAAGGAGGGAAGGAGGGAGGAAAGGAAGGAAGGAAGATGAGAAGAAGGGAGGGAGGAAAGGAAGGAAGGAAGGAAGATGAGAAGGAAGGAGGGAGGAAAGGAAGGAAGATGGGAAGATGGGAAGGAAGGAAGGAAGGAGGGAAGAAATGAAGGAAGGAAGGAAGATGAGAAGGAAGGAAGGAGGGAGGGAGGAAACGAAGGAAGGAAGGAAGATGAGAAGGAAGGAGGGAGGGAAGGAAGGAAGATGAGAAGGAAGGAGGGAAGGAAGGAAGGAAGGAAGACGAGAAGGAAGCAAGCGAAACAAGAAGAAGGAAGCCATGGTAGGGCAATGGTTAGAATGCCATATTGCAGACTAACTCTGCCTACAGCCATGGGTTCAATTCTCAGCTGGCTCAAGGCTGACTCAGCCTTTCATCCTTCCGAGGTGGGTAAAATGAGAACCCAGATTAATGGAGGCAAGAGGCTGACTCTGTAAACTGCTTAGAAGAGGGCTGTAAAGCACTGTGAATTGATATATAAGTCTACGTGCTATTGCTATTTGGGAAGGGAAAGGATGGAACGATTAAGAATAAAACTCCTTTCCTACCGCAAGAAACAAACCCGTGCATTGGTAATTAAACCCACAAATAGTCATCTTGATACCTTTCACCAGAACTTAAGAATGTATAAACTCTAAGCTTGGGGAAATAGTTTTGGTTTCACATTTTATTTCTGTTTTGCTTTTGCTTTCTTGATGGACGCCCCCTAGAAATCTTCCAAGCAATCAAGGAAATCCCCCGAAGACGAAGATGATAAGGATTGCAAAGAGGAAGAAAATAAGAGTAGCTCTGATGCCGGCGAAGCAGGCAACGACACACGAAACACTTCTTCAGACTTGCAGAAAACTAGTGAAGGGGTAAGGCCTTAGGATTCCTCCAGAAGCTGTGTGATTTTTAAACAGAGACACCGGGGGCAGGATACACCTGTCTTTTTTTTCAACCCAGTACAAATGACCCCAAGCTGTGGTCCCTAAATTTCACCACCGACTGTTTAAGTTTATTGTCATTGCACCTCGTGCAACAAAATTAAAGGCCATCTTTAGTGTGCACTATAGATTAAAAAAAATAAAACATTCTATACAATTGAATTGAAAACCCCTGATATTCAATTCAATTTATTAGATTTGTATGCCGCCCCTCTCCGAAGACTCGGGGCGGCTCACTACAATAATAAAAACAATACTCCAGCGAAATATTGCATTAATATTGCACTATGCAGTAGAATTCAATATAGTGACTGCTCTGAGATGGAAGCTGTTTTTCAGCCTGTTTTGTCCCGTTGGACATGTCACTTGGGCCATCTCAAAGGGCAACCTCAACACATCTTAGAAAAGCCTGAGATAGGGAGGATAGGAAGGCAGGGAGGGTTCTGGTCTCAGGGGCCCAGCGGGGTGGCATCTAGTTTGAGAGTGGTATGTCCAAAAGCAAGATTTTCCCCATAGCTTTCTTTAACTAGATTTATTAAAATGGATTACGTTTCAGAAATTTCCCTTTATTGGATAGTCTTCCAAAAGCCATAAATAGTCTTCCAGAAGCCATCTCCCAGGCTGAAAAACACCTTCAGGCTCTCAGACATGATCTTTGGGTGAACTGGTCAAGAGGTCCTGTTTTTTAACCCATTAAGAGGAATGTTCAGGGATCTAGAGTAGCTTCTGAACATGCCATTGAACACAGCTGCGTTGGCTGTTCTTGAAACTCTGCACATGGACAGCTGGAGAATCCTCTCTCAGTAGCTTCTCTCTACTTCTTACAAATTGAATTCTTGATATTTCCCTGTTGCGCTTGGTGTTTTTACATAAGAACATAAGAAGAGCCCTGCTGAATCAGGCCAAAGCCCATCGAGTCCAGCATTCTGTGCCACACAGTGGCCCACTAATTGTCCATGAGGATCTTGAGCAGAAGGAGAAGGCAAAAATCTCCCTTTCCCTTGACCCCCAACAAATGGTACCCAAGGGAACCCTGCCTGCCTCAACCAACATAGAGGCAGCACTTGGACATCCGTTTCAATAACCACTGATACACTTGGCATCCATGAATCTGTCTAATCCTGCATTTTCTTAGTTGTTCACTTTAATTAATCCACTTAAACCTGGCTAGCTGTTGTTGTTTACAAATCATGGCTTGCATTAACCATGGCTTTTTATATTTGAAGAGTCTTAGACTGAATTATTTTGTACTCTCCCCATCTCTGCTAGGTGCTTTCAGAAGGAAAACCTGCATTTGAATCAGACTAGCCATAGTTAGTTTTCTGTCCACAGCACGGGTTCTGGCTTGTTCCTAAAATGTCTATAGAGATTCTTCAAGTCACCCAGATCATGGTTCTCCCAAAGGGGCTTTTTCAAGAGACAACTGGACTTTGTTTTCCCTTGAAGACATTTCATTTCTCCTCCAAAGAAGCTTCTTCAGTTCTAACGTTAAAGTTGAACGTCCCTCGCTCAACAGAGGGGGAGGGATATAGGACATCTTCTGTTTACAACACAGTCCTTTCAGCAGTTCCAAGACGGTTCCACACCCATTTGCACTATTTAGAGGACCTTGAGGGTCACAGTTAAACCTCTACGTGACCTCAAGGATTCTCATAAAGAGGGCAAAAAAAAAAGGTGGAAAAAAGGGCAACAAGAAGGATCAAGGAAATGGAGCCCCTCCCTTATGAAACCAGGTTGCAACGCCTTGGTCTCTTCAGCCTTGAAAGACGACGTTTAAGGGGTGACTTGATCAAAGGGTATAAAATCATGCATGGGATACAAAAGGTGGAGAGAGAAAAATTATTTTCTCTGTCACACAATACTAGCACGAGGGGGCCCTCCCTAAAGCTCATAGGTAAGCAAGTGAGGACAAATCAAGGGGAATATTTCTTCACCCAGAGGGTCGTTGGTTTATGGAATTCACTTCCAGAAGAGGTCGTGACAACTGTCTGCCTGGATAGCTTCAAGGCAGGATTAGACAGATTCATGGATGCCAAGTGTATCGGTGGTTTTTGAAACGGATGTCCAAGTGCCGCCTCTATGTTGGTTGAAGCAGGCAGGGTTCCCTTGGGTAGCATTTATTCCGGATCAAGGGAAAGGGAAGGTTTTGCCTTCTCCTTCTGCTCAAGATCCCCATGGACAATGGGTGGGCCACTGTGTGACACAGAATGCTGGACTCGATGGGCTTTGGACTGATTCAACAGAGTTCTTCTTATGTTCTTAAGCTTCTTTGGATGACAAGCGAAATGTCTTCAAGGAAAACCCAAGAAAATCCAGTTACCTCTTCGGGGGGGGGGGGGGAAAGCACTTTGGGAATTGCTTGTTCCAAACTCTTGTTCCTAACTCGTTCAACAAGTTGAGTTTTCTTTAGTATAAATGCCTTCCAGTGTTGACGGAATCATTTTCAGTCTGAAAAGATGACCCTTCTTTTGTCTTCTTATCTCTCCCTAGACTTAACCAACATATTGACTGCTGCACATTAAGGGAAGACACAAGAAAGTGACATATTTGGTTGTTTAATATTCTTGGAATTTGATTGAAGTCAGCACATCTCTCCATCAGCAGCATATATGTTTGTATGCACATTTAGTCACATTCCTACCCATTCTGTTCTCCGCAGCAACTCCAGCATCTTTTCCCCCATCGACACCCCTCCAGGTCCTTTTCTAAATGTCTTTTGATTTAACTGCAAAAAAAAAAAAAAAAAGCTTTTTTTCCAAGCAAGACCCACCACCGAGAAGGCCCATTTTTAGATAACTTTTTTTTTACAGAAAAAAGAAGGGCGACGCCTCTAAATTTTAAAAACCGCCTTTTAGAGAGTACAAATTAAACGCTTAGAAATAAACGCCCTGTCCTAAGAAGTCACAAGGATCTCTATTCCGCTTAACAGATCACAGTTTTAAATTAACCCTTTGTCCGTTTGTTGTTCTGCATTTTTTTTTAAAAAAAAAGGGGGTTTAAAAACAAACATGGCCAACTCGCAAGTTAGAAATGCTGGTTGTGTTTGAGTAATTTTCTTCTCACTGACATCCAGCTGTGTTTTTAGCAGATTTGCTCGCATTTTTATTTTTTATTTTTGGGGAAAAGGGAAAGGAAAAAAAAATCACGTATTTTCAGCTTGTAAGAAAAAGATCTGCCATTTCTCCATGGGTTTTGTACACATTATGTAAATGTACATATTTTGTATGTAAAGCAACGTGAAACTCCAAATTTTGAACCCCCGAATCAAGAATTCCATCACATTTATAGATCATGGAATTCCACCGCAGCGAAAATATTCCTGCGGTCCACTTTTTAACTTCTGTCTGGAAATTCAATCGTTTCCCACCCACCGGGAGTACAGAAGTTGGCCATCTCTGTTTTTAAAAACCTCACGAAATGTACTTTGATTTATTACCATTTTGTTTTAAAAAAGTCAATAATTGTAAGAACGTACCTTTCCTTATTAGAACACTCTAGCTTAGCTATGCTCTTAATCCTTTTCAAGATCATGACTGTAACGTAAGTTTCTCTAAGTTAGTTCCTATATGTCGAGTTAGTAAGAAAAAAAAAGTCTTTTGTGTTTCTCTAGATGAATAACAAGGAACTTTTTCGGAGGGCCGAATACAAATCGGAGCTTATTGTGTTTTGGGGACACCTTCCATTTTTAAGCTTAATTGTGATACTAAAAGGCCAATGGGAAGCAAAGCCAAAACATCCAAATAAAATATGAAAATAACAGTTATACTGAAAAGCTTAAAAAAAAAAAATTAAAAAAAGAGGGGGGGAATAAACCCTGTCATTTTTCTGTTTTTGTTTTGTTTTTATTTTTGGTTCCTACTCTCAAAACTAGATCTAGACTAGTAGGTAAGCATTCCAGAATCCATTATTCTGTGTACATTATTGTTGCTATTGTGAGAATAGAGAATTTTATTTATTTTTTAAGGCCAGCTTTTATTGTGAAGACATATGGGTTTAGTCCGGTTTTACCAACCCTTGTTATGCTTGTCCTTGGACCATCTTTCTGCGTACTCAAGGTTTGTAGTTGAAAAGTTCACTGTACAAAAAAAAAAAGAAAAAAAAGGAAAAAAAATCAAAAAAACCAAAAAAACCTATTGTTTTTACAGAATAAATTTATTGGAATGTGTAACCGGGAGTAAGGTTTTGAGGTTGTAAGCAGCTGAGTTAGCGTCATATTTGGCTTCATAACGTGTAATGTGAGGTATTCATGTAACTCGAGTATTAAAGAAACGCATTCTGTTAAACGCTTGAGTTGGGTTATACTAGAACGCCAATGCAGGGGAAAAGCTTTCTCGTGTATCTCCCATGGCTTTGATTTGTGGCTGTTGTGCTGAATCGGACCTTTCAAGAACCAGACCAATCCTGAGAGGGCTGAAAGTTGACTCGACCTTCCATCCTTCCGAGATCGGTAAAAACGAGGACCCAAGTATTTCACAAACCATTTGATTAGAAACTCACTCCTAAATGTTTGGCTAACAATGCAACCGCGAGAGCTATCATGGGCTTTCCTAAATATGCCCATGTTACACCAACACTCCGCAGTCTGTATTGGTTGCCGATCGGTTTCCGGTCACAATTCAAAGTGTTGGTTATGACCTATAAAGCCCTACATGGCATCGGGCCAGAATACCTCCGGGACCGCCTTCTGCCGCACGAATCCCAGCGACCGGTTAGGTCTCACAGAGTTGGTCTTCTCCGGGTCCCGTCGACTAAACAATGTCGTTTGGCAGGACCCAGGGGAAGAGCCTTCTCTGTGGCGGCCCCGACCCTCTGGAATCAACTCCCCCCAGATATCAGAGTTGCCCCCACCCTCCTTGCCTTTCGTAAGCTCCTTAAAACCCACCTGTGTCGCCAGGCATGGGGGAATTGAGACTTTCCCTTCCCCCTAGGCTTATAAAATTTATGCATGGTATGTCTGTATGTATGATTGGTTTCTTAAATTAGGGTTTTTAAATTAACTTAAATATTAGATTTGTTTATATTGTCTTATTATTGTTGTTAGTCACCCCAAGTCTTCGGAGAGGGGCGGCATACAAATCTAATTAATAGATAGATAGATAGATAGATAGATAGATAGATAGATAGATAGATAGATAGATAGATAACTGTTTTCCTATATATATATGCAGAGTTGCAGAGCTGAAGGGATTGGATACTGTAGCCTAGAGGATAATTCTCTGCTTTACAAGGCAAAGGTTGCAGGTTCAAGTCCCAGTGGGTATGGCTAGCTGATGAGGCCCAAATAAGGCCGGAATAGATCTATACCTTAATTTTCAAATTCAGCAAAAAAAACTTATATTAGAAAACAGACTTACAGGGGGATTCCAATTTGGTTTGCACCAGTAGAAGCCTTTGTTCACCCAAATTTAGGGGAAATGGGTAAAATAATAAAGATACAAAAATATGATAAAAGAACATGGGAATTTTAAAATGAGAATAGAATTAGAAAATGAAGGTATAAAATTAGAATGGTGGGAATATCTCCAGATTAAAACAAGATATGTCAAAGAAGAGAAAGATCCGGGAATTGAAAAAGAAAAGATATTGGATAAAATATTATTAGGGACACATGAAAAATTAATTAAGAAATTTTATTGTTACTTACCAGCCCCAAAATTAGAAAAGGCAAAAATAAAAGTGAATAAAGAAAAATGGAACCAGAATTTTAGACAAGATATAGAACCAGAGGAATGGCAATTAATCCTGGACAGGAATTATAAATTTACGCTAGCCACAACCTACAAAGAGAATTGAATAAAAATGTTTTATAGGTGGCACATGACTCCTGCCAAATTAGCCAAGATAGACAAAAAAAAACAGTCTTCTAATTGTTGGAAATGCAAGAAAGAATACGGTATGTACTACCACTTATGGTGGGAATGTGACAAGATCAAAAGCCTACTAGGGAAAATAAGAAAGTTGGCTTGATGAAATCTTGGAATTAAACGGGGACAATATGTAAACCACTTATAGGACCGTGAAATATATAAGCGCTATTACTACGCTAAACCATCACATCACACTGGCATCCATAAGGCTCCTTAACCACTGCCCACTAGGTGGTACTTGGCCAACTTTAGCTAAGCAGGGTTGGGCATGGTTAATATTTAGATGGAGAGACGTCTAGGAAATAAGATAAGAAACAAAATCCTAAAGGAAAAAGCAAATGTGTTTTTTAATAGGAAAGTGAACACAAGAAGAAGGGGGCACAATCTGAGGTTAGTTGGGGAGAAGATCAGAAAATATTATTTTACTGAAAGAGTAGTAGATGCTTGGAACAAACTTCCAGCAGACGTGGTTGGCAAATCCACAGTCTGAATTTAAACTTGTCTGGGATAAGCATAGATCCATCCTAAGATAAAATATAGGAAATAGTATAAGGGCAGACTAGATGGACCATGAGGTCTTTTTCTGCCGTCAATCTTCTATGTTGCTATGTAAAATCCATTGGTTCAGTCAAGACTGACACCTACTTAAGGAAAAATGTCCCATTCGCCATTCGTTCCTGAAACAATTTAATACATTCTGTGTGGTTCAAAATGAAATTGGTACAGAGGGAGAATCAACTCCCCCCAGAGATTAGAACGGCCCCCACCCTCCTTGTCTTTCGCAAATTACTCAAGACCCACCTTTGTCGCCAGGCATGGGGGAGTTAGGATATTCCTTCCCCTAGGCCATTACAAGTTATGCATGGTATGTTTGTGTGTATGTTTGGTTTTTATAATAAGGGTTTTTAGTTGTTTTATTAAATCGGATTGTTACATGTTGTTTTTTATCATTGTTGTTAGCCGCCCCGAGTCTACGGAGAGGGGCGGCATACAAATCCAATAAATAATAATACAGTGTTCCCTCGCTTTTCGCGGGGATGCGTTCCAAGACCGCCCACGAAAGTCGAATTTCCGCGAAGTAGAGATGCGGAAGTAAATACACTATTTTTGGCTATGAACAGTATCACAAGCTTTCCCTTAACACTTTAAACCCCTAAAATGCAATTTTCCATTCCCTTAGCAACCATTCAGATTATTACTCACCATGTTTATTTATTAAAGTTTATTTTAAAAAATATTTATTAAAGGCAGACGGAAGTTTGGCGATGACATATGACGTCATCGGATGGGAAAAACCGTGGTATAGGGAAAAAACCCGCGAAGTATTTTTTAATTAATATTTTTGAAAACCCGTGGTATAGACTTTCCGCGAAGTTTGAACCCGCGAAAATCGAGGGAACACTGTAATAATAATTAGAGAGAATGGATGAAGGAGTTTATTAACAAGAGATTGGACAACACAAGAAATCTTAGTTGGCTGGAGGAAGTGAAAGATCTGCTTTCTTGAATGGTTTAAATATCACCCCTATCACCACCCCAGAAAAACTCTTTGGGTGAGTCCCTAAACCGATGCTATTTGGAGGAAAGACATTCCTGCAGAATCTAGAAGCAAGCTCTCGAGAAATACTACGACAGTCAGAAGTCTTTTATTTTCAGTAATTTGGCTCCCACTGGGGACCTCTTCTTTGCAACTGCCCACAGTTTTAAAGCCACATTCTTTAGTCCACCTTCTCTTCCAGCTGGGCTTTCATGAAGAACTCAGGGTTGCGGATACAACGCACCACAAACAGCTGTGGGAGGATTCCATGGATCACGTTGAAAATGAAAAACCACATCTTCCCTTCGTTGGGAACCCGGTAGATGTAGGGCGTTCTGGCATGGATGGAAGCCCCAATGTGTGAGAACTGAGCCTAGGAAGCAGAAGGAATGGATTTCGAGTTGTCAGTTTGTTTAGGAATCGGTGTTATCAGTCCCCACAATCAAAGGGTGCATTGAGATGTTTCCTTTAATGAGAGTCCATGCGCTATGGGTTTTTCACGAGTTTTTAAAATGAGATTCCACCACCACTTCTATCTATCTATCTACCTATCTATCTATCTATCTATCTATCTATCTATCTATCTATCTATCATCTATCTCTATCTATCTATCATCTATCTCTATCTATCTATCTATCTATTATCTCTATCTATCTATTATCTATCTCTATCTATCTATCTATCTATTATCTCTATCTATCTATTATCTATCTCTATCTATCTATCTATCTATCTATCTATCTATCTATTATCTCTATCTATCTATTATCTATCTCTATCTATCTCATCTATCTATCATCCATGTATGGATCTATGTATCTATCTCATCTATCTATCTATCTATCTATCTATCTATCTATCTATCTATCACCTATCTCTATCTATCTATCTATCTATCATCTATCTCTATCTATCTATCTATTATCTCTATCTATCTATTATCTATCTCTATCTATCTATCTATCTATCTATCTATCTATCACCTATCTCTATCTAACTATCTATCTATCTATCTATCTATCATCTATCTCTATCTATCTATTATCTCTATCTATCTATTATCTATCTCTATCTATCTATCTATCTATCTATCTATCTATCATCTATCTCATCTATCTATCTCTATCTATCTATCTCATCTATCTATCTTCCATGTATGTATCTATGTATCTATCTCATCTATCTATCTATCTATCTATCTATCTATCTATCTATCTATTATCTATTTATCTCTATCTATTATCTATCTATCTCTTATCTATCTATCTATCTATCCATCCATCTATCTATTATCTCTATCTATCTATCTCTATCTATCTATCTATCTCTCTCTCTATATATCTATCTATCTATCTATCTAACTATCATCTATCTCTATCTATTATCTATATCTATCTATCTATCTATCTATCTATCTATCTATCTATCATCTATATCTATCTATTATCTACCTACCTACCTATCTATCTATCTATCTATCTATCTATCTATCTATCTATCTATCTATCTATCTATCTATCTGTCTATCTATCTGAGTTGAAAGGGATCCTGCAGGTCATCAAGTCCAATCCTCTTCTGAAGCAGGAAACCCTGCACCACCCCAGTCAGATGGCAGTCCAATCTCCTCTTGATTATGTTGAGAGTTGGGACTGGACCCTTGAATTTGGGGGCAACTGGGATCTGTGGCAACCTTCCAACAAACCCTCCCAAATTCAAATGCACCCCCTTATCTCAAAATCATGATTGTGTGCCATTTCCCAAGATACAGTCCCCTTCAGTGACTTGTAGCTTTGCATCTTGGGCAAACCCAGCTGGTAAGACATTTATTGATCATGTGGCACCTTCACACCACATTTCAATAGAAAAAAAAATGCAAGAGATAAAAAAAACATGAAATATAAAATTAAAAATTAGCCACTCCGGGTCCTCGGAGAGGGGTGGCATACAAGTCTAATAAATAATAATAATCAAAAATAAACTATAAACATGTATTTAGATTACAGATATATTTTTTGTTGCTTCATTTGTGACCACTTGGAAATCGGTAAAATCTCCATTGGAAAAGCAATGATTTGATTGAGTGGGAAGACTGAAGATAACCAGCAATGGCTTAGTCCAGGAGTCTCCAACCTTGGCAACTTTAAGACTTGTGGATGTCAACTCCCCGAAACTTAAAATTGCCAAGGTGGGAGACTCCAGGCATAAGGCAACCAGCTAGTTTCAACCAAAGCTGGCTGAAGTATAGACATCAGAGAGTTATTGTTAATGGCGAGTATTCTGAGCAGAGACAGGTTACAAGCGGTGTGCCACAAGGGTCTGTTCTGGGTCCTATTCTTTTTAATATGTTTGTGAGTGACATAGGGGAAGGTTTGGTAGGGAAGGTTTGCCTATTTGCCGATGACTCTAAAGTGTGCAATAGGGTTGATATTCCTGGAGGGGTCTGTAATATGGTAAATGATTTAGCTTTACTAGATAAATGGTCAAAGCAATGGAAACTGCAGTTTAATGTTTCCAAATGTAAAATAATGCACTTGGGGAAAAGGAATCCTCAATCTGAGTATTGCATTGGCAGTTCAGTGTTAGCAAAACTTCAGAAGAGAAGGATTTAGGGGTAGTGATTTCTGACCGTCTCAAAATGGGTGAGCAGTGTGGTCGGGTGGTAGGAAAAGCAAGTAGGATGCTTGGCTGCATAGCTAGAGGTATAACAAGCAGGAAGAGGGGATTGTGATCCCCTTATATAGAGCGTTGGTGAGACCACATTTGGAGTACTGTGTTCAGTTCTGGAGACCTCACCTACAAAAAGATATTGACAAAATTGAACGGGTTCAAAGACGGGCTACAAGAATGGTGGAAGGTCTTAAGCATAAAACGTATCAGGAAAGACTTAATGAACTCAATCTGTATAGTCTGGAGGACAGAAGGAAAAGGGGGGACATGATCGAAACATTTCAATATGTTAAAGGGTTAAATAAGGTTCAGGAGGGAAGTGTTTTTAATAGGAAAGTGAACACAAGAACAAGGGGACACAATCTGAAGTTAGTTGGGGGAAAGATCAAAAGCAACATGAGAAAATATTATTTTACTGAAAGAGTAGTAGATCCTTGGAACAAACTTCCAGCAGATGTGGTTGGTAAATCCACAGTAACTGAATTTAAACATGCCTGGGATAAACATATATCCATTGTAAGATAAAATACAGGAAATAATATAAGGGCAGACTAGATGGACCATGAGGTCTTTTTCTGCCGTCAGTCTTCTATGTTTCTATGTAAAGCTGATTGGCCTTAACCACCAGACCTAAACCAAAGGGAAGCAACCCATTATTATGGCTAATTCAATAGGCATCCCCTTTCCATTAACTTGCATGTTATTTTAAGCACAGCATCAATCAAAGTTGGCACAGTGATTGTGTATCCTGTTGTTCTGCTTTGAGAAACCAGAATGTTCTGGAGAGGATCCAATTCTCTCTTGGCATAGAACTGGGACATCCACTAGTTTTCCTGCTTCGAACTTTGACACAATGGCATGTAGCCTTTCCCAAGCATTCGGGACCTGATCTGCTACTCGATAAAAAGTTAATTTAAAAAAAAAACCAGAGCAATTCGCCGTTTCCTTTGCTAAGTGCAAGACTTTTCATTTAGTTTCAATTCATTTCATCTTTGGAGAAGGGGCTACCAACTGGAATTTTGGGAACCTACCATAAACTTACATCTAAGGTTATGTGCAAGAGCCGAGGTCATGCCAAGCCAAAGAATATTTTTAGCATAAACAAACACGTAACGCTAGAAGCAGCTAGGACAGTTTAGGGTTGTGTTTTGTCCTTTGTCTTTCATCTGTTATCCTCTGTTTCAAACAGGGTTTCATTTGTGTATTAGCAATGTTGACGATTGACCTGAATTTGGCCTCCTTGACTCGGGTCTGCAGAGGAAGGGCTGATCAGGTCATGCGCTGGACCCATGACGGTGAACCTATGGCATCTGAGCCCTCTTTGTGGGCACTCGCACCATCCCCAGTTGCTCTTCTGGTTTCCAGTGCGGACGTTCATGCTGACCAGCTGATATTCATGGGCACTGGAGCATTGGAAAACAGCTAGAAAAAACAGCCCAAAAACCAGGCTGTTGTTCAGGTTGTTTTCTGGGTTATTTTCCTGCCATCTGGGGGGCATTTTCAGGCTGTTTTGGGGGCCATTTGTGGGGCATTATCAGGTCATTTTGTGGGCTGTTTTCAGGGCCATTTTCTGGGCTGTTCTCCTGCCATATGGGGGGCATTTTCAGGCTGTTTTCGGGGCTATTTTCCTGTCATTTAGGGCAGTGTTTTTCAACCAGTGTGCCGTGGCACACTAGTGTGCCACGAGACATGGTCAGGTGTGCCGCGAAGCTCAGAGAGAGAAAGAAAACAAGAGAAAGAAAGAAAGAGCAAGAGAGAGAGAAAGAAAACAAGAGAAAGAAAGAAAGAGCAAGAGAGAGAGAAAGAAAACAAGAGAAAGAAAGAAAGAGCAAGTGAGAGAGAAAGAAAACAAGAGAAAGAAAGAAAGAGCAAGAGAGAGAGAAAGAAAACAAGAGAAAGAAAGAAAGAGCAAGAGAGAGAGAAAGAAAACAAGAGAAAGAAAGAAAGAGCAAGAGAGAGAGAAAGAAAACAAGAGAAAGAAAGAAAGAGCAAGAGAGAGAGAAAGAAAACAAGAGAGAAAGCAAGCAAGAGAGAGAGAGAAAGAGAGAGAGGGAGGGAAGGTGGGAGAGAGAAAGACATAGAGGGGGAGGGAGGGAGAGAGAAAGCAAAAAAGAGGAAAGAAGGGAGAGAGAAAGAAAGGGATGGAGAGAGAAAAAAAGAGGGAGAGAAAGAGGGAGAGAGAAATAGAGCGAAAGGAAGAGAGAATTTTTTTGTCCAAACTTTTTTTAGCCACCCCCCCTCCCCTCAATGTGCCCCATGGTTTTGTAAATGTAAAAAATGTGCCGTGGCTCAAAAAAGGTTGAAAACCACTGATTTAGGGAACATTTTCAGGCTGTTTTCGGGGCTGTTTTCCTGTCATTTGATGGGCATTTTCAGGCTGTTTTCGGGGTTGTTTTCCTGCCGTTTAGGGAACATTTTCAGACTGTTTTCAGGGCCATTTTTGGGCTGTTTTCCCACCATTTGGGGAGCATTGGGTTCGTATAGCTCAGGATGAACAGTTATGAAGCACCTGAAGGTAGGACAAGAAGCAATGGGTGGAAACTAATCAAGGAGAGAAGCAACTTAGAACTAAGGAGAAATTTCCTGATAGTGAGGACCAACTGGAAGTTTTTTAAAGAAAAAGACTGGACAGCCACGTCTGAAACGGCCTAAGGCAATGATAGCGATTCTTTCTTTGGTTCATGTGCCAAAAGGGCGTGTGTGCATGGAGGTTGGACTAGACGTCCTCCAAGGTCCCTTCCACCTCTGTTATACTGTAGTCTGTAGACCAATAATGGTGAACCTATGGCACAGGTGCCACAGGTGGCACACGAAGCCATATTTATTTATTCAATTTTTATACTGCCCTTCTCCTTAAACTCAGGGCAGCTTACAACATGTTAGCAATAGCACTTTTTAACAGAGCCAGCCTATTGCCCCCACAATCCGGGTCCTCATTTTACCCACCTTGGAAGGATGGAAGGCTGAGTCAACCTTGAGCCGGTGATGAGATTTGAACCGCTGACCTACAGATCTACAGTCAGCTTCAGTGGCCTGCAGTACGGCACTCTACCTGCTGCGCCACTCTGGCTCATTGTTGCCCTAGCTGCCCTAGCTCAGCTCCAACATGCATGTGTATGTCAGCCAGCTGATTTTTGGCTCACGCAGAGGCTCTGGGAGGGCGTTTTTGGCTTCCAGAGAGCCTCCGAGGGATGGGGGGTGTTTTTACCCAGAGAAAACTTTGGAGCCTGAGGAGGGCGAAACACAAGCCTACTGGGCCCACCAGAAGTTGGGAAACAGGCCATTTACAGCCTCCAGGGGCCTCCAGAGAGTGGGGGAAGCTGTTTTCACCCTCCCCAGGCCTGGGTGTGGGCACTCACGCATGCACAATAGTGCACACCCATGCTCTTTCAGCACCTGGGGGGGAAAAGCTTCACCATCACTGCCGTAGACCATCCATGTTCTGGTTCATAGCTGCTTGTCCCCTTTTGAATGCGGAAGTGGGACAGGGGAAGACTCTGCTTTCCATACGAGGTCATTACAAAGGTCCTGGTCTTACCTGAGCTAGTCCTCCAGCATGAATAAGAGTTAAATCGGGCATCCAGGTGCACCCAGGTACAAGCAGACCGTAGAGTGAAATGATGTAGTATGGCACTGAGTAAAACATGTAGACCAACATCTGCAATGTTAGAAGGGAAGAGAATTAGTCTTCGCGCCTTCAAAACAGCTTCGTTTATGTGTGAAGTCACCCTGTACAATTTTGTAAATGATGTTAATCTAAGCCATAGAACATGGTTTATGAACCAGAATAGTTTTGTCAAGCCATAGTTGATTTTTTAAAAAATCCATGCGAAATATGAACCTTGCTACTCTATTAAGGCTTAAAAACTATGACCTGGTTATTGTACAAAGCCAACAACAGTTGATAATTAGCATGATTTGTCCAGTCATTCATTCATTCATTCATTCATTCATTCATTCATTCATTCATTCATTCATTCATTCATTCATTCATTCAATCATTCAATCATTCATTCAATCATTCATTCATTCATTCATGCATGCATGCATTCATTCATTCATTCATTCATTCATTTATTGGATTTGTATGCCGCCCCTCTCCGTAGACTCAGGGCGGCTAACAACAGTAATAAAAACAGCATATAACAATCCAATATTAAAACAGTTAAAAACCCTTATTGTAAAACCAAACATACATACAGATATACCATGCATAAAATTGTAAAGGCCTAGGGGGAAAGGGTATCTCAGTTCCATGGCTGGGGGCAGAGGTGGGTTTTAAGAAGCTTACAAAAGGCAAGGAGGGTGGGGGCAATTCTAATCTCTGGGGGGAGTTGGTTCCAGAGGGCCGGGGCGGCCACAGAGAAGGCTCTTCCCCTGGGTCCCGCCAAGCGGCATTGTTTAGTTGACGGGACCTGGAGAAGACCCACTCTGTGGGACCTAACTGGTCGCTGGGATTCGTGCAGCAGAAGGCGGTCCCTGAGATAATCTGGTCCGGTGCCATTAAGGGCTAAACCAGCGTTTCTCAAATAGTGGGTCAGGCCACCCTGGGGGACTGCATAGCGATGCAGGCGGGGGTGCATGACCCCGGGGAACGTGAGTTTTTTTGCTGCAGGGGAATAGGGGTTTTTTGCACCGAACAATAGCCCACAGTACAGAGCAGGAGATATGAAGTGCAGATAACAAACCCTTAAGAGATCCCACGGAAAAATATTTAACAGGGATGAAAAGAAAGGAGGAGAGAGATGGAGATAATGAGACAAATGTAAATCTCCCGAAAGCTAAGACGAGGAAATATAATGAAGCTTATGTAGCGCTTGGCTTCACCCACCCCGCTGATCCACAAAGCCAGAAACGTTGGGGAACTAAACCATAACCATATCCATTGAATTTTGGCTTAGCCTCATGAATTAAAGTGATCATTCGGCCTTCTTGAAATGTGTAAGCATAGCTACCAAATCAACGGTGGGGTTGCTCCCGGATTGGCCTGGTTCTGTAAACTGGTAATGCTGGTGACAGGATGCTCTGCCCACCCATCTGGGATGCTCCGCCCACAGACCGGGGATGCTCCACCCACCCACCGGGGATGCGCCGCCCACACACCGGAGATACTCCACCCACCCAACAGGGATGCTCCGCCCACCCAACAGGGATGCTCCACCCACCCAACAAGGATGCTCCGCCCACCCACCTGGGATGCTCCGCCCACCCACCAGGGATGCTCTGCCCACCCAACAAGGATGCTCCACCCACCCACCTGGGATGCTCCGCCCACCCACCAGAGATGCTCCACCCACCCACTGGGGATGCTCCACCCACCCACTGGGGATGCTCCACCCACCCACCGGGGATGCTCCGCCCACCTGGGATGCTCCGCCCACCTGGGATGCTCCGCCCACCTGGATACTTTTGCACATGTGTGAGTACGCGAACCAGTAGCAAGGGGTTTTAGAACCCACTACTGTACCAAATGTTGTGTGTGAATCACAATGTAAGCGTCTCACCTGAAGCTTTGGGTAGGCAGCAGGATCCTTGAGGTATGGCTCATGAAGTTGGCTGTAAAGTCGGCACAGTTCACCTGGACAGTCCAAAACAATCTAAAGGTGGAAAAAATGGATCATAACGTTTGCAGCATAATTTCACTGCAAGTAAACTACAGGTTAGGAAATCCCTGGTGTAGATCTTGTCCCAACTACTATCTCCATAGGTGCGTAAGGGAGGAAGAGAAAAACAATTGGAACAGCGAGTGTCTGTTCTTAACCATGCTGATGTGATGACAAAGCGGTATGTCAAGCGCCGGGGAGATTGGGAGATTCAGGCACTTCAAATGAGTGTAAAGATTTATTGCTACAAGAATCTGGCCCACTGACAGTTAAAGGAAATGTGCGGGAGATAAGGAAGGCATTCAAGGTGGGCTTAGATCTCTTGTGGATGCTCAGGGACTTGCAGTTTATAATGTGTTTGGGGTCATCTTCTACAGTGGGTGGATGGATGGATGGATGGAAGGAAGGAAGGAGGAAGGAAGTAAGGAAGGAGGAAGGAAGGAGGGAGGGAGGGAGGAGGAAGGAAGGAGGGAGGAGGGAGGGAGGAAGGAGGAAGGAGGAAGGAAGGAAGGAAGGATAGATGGATAGATGGACTTAGATATTTTGGGTGTGTGTATATGTGCAGGGATTCATAACTTATGATGCATTTGACCCCTCCCTCAGGCATAGCCTTCACAGTGTGCCAAGTTACAAAACATGCATTATGACATACATGATACACTCCACCTGGTTGGACAATGCCACATAAACCTTATCACACCTGCCCCCACCCCCATGGATGTCTATTCCCCTTTCCTGCTCTATGCTGAATGATAAACAAAGCAGCAAATGTAAATGTATTAAAATTCAAATGGTGCAGACCTCACATCGTAAGATTCCTGTCTCTATTCTTCAAAAAGGCAACTTACCATGCCCCGGAAAAGGCAAAATCCTGTTGCAAGAACGAAATACGAAGCCAAGAGAAAGTCAGCGGGTCTTCTCAGAAGATTTCGCTTCTGAACTTCTTTAATGACCTGCAACAGGGATGGAAGCCCTGTTAAAAGTTTGTGCCGAAAGCAGCAAAGACCTGCCAAAAAACATAGCCAAGAAGGCTTCAAGAGTTTTAAACCTAATCCTACATAGCTTCTGCTCTGGCAATCTCACACTGCTTACCAGAGCTTACAAAACTTTTGCCAGACCCATCCTCGAATACAGCTCATCTGTTTGGAACCCATATCGCATCTCAGTCATTAACACCCTTGAAAATGTTCAAAGATACTTCACCAGAAGAGCCCTTCACTCCTCCACTCGAAATAGAATACCCTACGAGACTAGACTTTCAATCCTGGGCCTAGAAAGTTTAGAACTAAGACGCCTTAAACAAGATCTAAGTATTGCCCACAAGATCATATGCTGCAACGTCCTGCCTGTCGGCGACTACCTCTGTTTCAACCACAACAACACAAGAGCACACAACAGATTTAAACCTAATATTAACCGCTCCAAACTTGACTGTAAAAAATATGACTTCAGTAAGCGAGTTGTTGAAGCGTGGAACTCATTGCCGGACTCCATAGTGTCATCCCCAAACCCCCAACAATTTACCCTTAGATCATCTACGGTTCACCTATCCAGATTCCTAAGAGGTCAGTAAGGGGCGAGTACAAGTGCCCTAGAGTGCCTTCCGTCCCCTGTCCTATTGCTCTCCTATATCTCCTATACCTTTCTTCTATTCCTATATCTCTTCTTCTATTCTTTCATTGATATGTTCTATTACTATATCTTCTTTTCTATTCTTTCATAGATATATTTTACTATGAGTATCTCCTCTATAACGGTTTCTTCCCGTGTAGGATATATATATGTCACATGTTTTTTTGCTGAATTGAAAATTAAGGGAGACTAGGATAGATCTATTTCGGCCTTATTTTGGCCTCATCAGCTAGCCTTGTGCCAGATGTCTTCTTAGGAGGGGCCTGGCCTCTGCAATTCAGCAGGAACTTTTCAAGCAGGCCCAAAGTGTCAAAACAGTTTGGGAAACAATGCACAGGCTCCATTCATGCCGCCTGCCAAAATCATGTGGTCAGTTGAGTTTGTCCTAAGAGGCCTCGGCCCTTTGCTTTCCAATCCATGATTTACAGCTTACCAACCCAGCCAAATGTGACTGTTATAATTTAACAATTGGGCGCACTTATCCAATTATACCTAATTCCATAATTCAAAGTGAAACAAGCCACGGCTTACCACGTTAGAGAGCATGACCTCCGAAAGTCTTTCTCTCCTCCTCCCAACAAGACAAGACAAAACAAACACTGCTCCAACACTAGAAGTTTTTAAAGAAGAGACTGGACGTCCATTTGTCTGAAATGGTGGAGGGCTTCTGCCTGAGCAGGGGGTTAGACTAGAAGACCTCCAAGGTCCCTTCCCACTCTTCTATCCTATCCTATCCTATCCTATTCTATTATTATCTCTATCTCTATCTCTAACCTATTCAATCCCATCCTTTCCTACCCCTATCCTAACCCTATCCTATTCTATTTCTATTCTATTCTATTCTATTTTGTTCTATCATATTCCATGCTGTTCTATTCTTTCTCCTCTTCTACTCTACCCTACCCTTCCCTATCCTATCCTTTTTTTAAATAGTTTTTTATTAAGTTTATTTATTGTATTTATTTATTTATTTATTGGATTTGTATGCCGCCCCTCTCCGTAGACTCGGGGCTGCTAACAACAGTAATAAAAACAGCATATAACAATCCAATATTAAAACAGTTAAAAACCCTTATTATAACACCAAACATACATACAGACATCCCATGCATAAAATTGTAAAGGCCTAGGGGGAAAGAGTATCTCAGTCCCCCCATGCCTGGCGGCAGAAGTGGGTTTTAAGAAGCTTGCGAAAGGCAAGGTGGGTGGGGGCAATTCTAATCTCTGGGGGCAGTTGGTTCCAGAGGGCCGGGGCCACCACAGAGAAGGCTCTTCCCCTGGGTCCCACCAAGCGACATTGTTTAGTTGACAGGACCCGGAGAAGACCCACACTGTGGGACCTAACTGGTCGCTGGGATTCATTCAGCAGAAGGTGGTCCCTTAGATAATCTGGTCCGGTGTCATGAAGGGCTTTATAAGTCATAACCAACACTTTGAATTGTGACCGGAAACTGATTGGCAACCAATGCAGACTGCGGAGTGTTGGTGTAACATGGGCATATTTAGGGACGCCCATGATTGCTCTCGCAGCTGCATTCTGCACGATCTGAAGTTTCCGAACACTTTTCAAAGGTAGGCCCATGTAGAGAACATTACAGTAAGTTATATACATTAAAAACAATTCAAAAAAATACATACAATATATACAATACACGCACATAAAAATAAAAAATGACATGTTAAAAAAAAATCAAAAAAGAAAAACATCAATACACAAATATTAAAGAACATATTAACATTAATACAATATAGCCCTTAAAGTTCTCTTACGGCAATTCATATCAACCTAATTATCATTTATTTCCCCTGTCCTGTCTTGTGCCATCCTAACCTATCTTACTCTACCCTACCTTATTCTTATTCTTTTATTCTAATTCTAAAATCCTAGAAGAAAATGTTTCTCAAGAAACAGAAAACCATTTCCCGGCTGCGTCCTGAATACAAACTGTTTGGAGCCAAGCCAATTCAAGTAATTGCATTGCCATTGACTGCAGCTCTTAACAATTACAAGACACGACAACAAAGCAGAAAGAAAACCACAAGTGGAAACAGGGATCTTCTTCTGTTGAAAAGATGCGCGAAGTTGTTTGAAGAATCCCTCCTTCAGTTGGAAACCCAATGATGTTGAATCATAGATGACATTTGTCACTTTCACTTCCTTTCCAAACAAGAGGCTCTCGAAATCAAAAACTCCCTCCCAGAGCCTCTGTGTGAGCCAAAAATCAACTGGCCAGCAGATACATGCACGTTGGAGCTGAGCTAGGGCTATGGCTCACGTGCCAACAGATATGGCTCCGCGTGCCGCCTGCGGCACCCATGCCATAGTTGTGCCATCATTGCTCTAGAACCTGGGGAGGGTGAAAAATGGTCCTACAGGGCCCACCAGAAGTTGGAAAACAGGCCATTTCTGGCCTCCAGGGGGAGGGGGAGGCCATTTTCACCTCTGCAGGCATTGAATTATGGGCGTGGGCACTCCCGCATGTGCGATAGGGCACATGTGAATACTTTTGGCACCCATAGGAAAAAAGGTTCACCATCATTGACCTAGGATAAAATGACATGTAGCACTGTGATTTATTCGTCATCTTGCAAACTGGCTGCCCCAGATTATTATTATTATTATTATTAATAATAATAATAATAATAATAATAATAATAATAATAATAATAATATATTAGATTTGTATGCCGCCCCTCTCCGGAGACTCGGAGCAGCTCACAACAATAACAACAATGTGACAAATCAAATATATTTAAAAGACATATAAAAATCCATAATTAAAACCATGCAACACAATCATACCATACATAAACAATATAAGTCCAAGGGTATTTAAAGCCCTACATGGCATTGGACCAGATTACCTCTGGAACCGCCTGCTACTGCACGAATCCCAGCGACTGATAAGGTCCCACAGAGTTGGCCTTCTCCGGGTCCCGTCGACTAAACAATGTCGTTTGGCGGGCCCCAGGGGAAGAGCCTTCTCTGTGGTGGCCCCTGCGCTCTGGAACCAACTCCCCCCAGAGATTAGAACTGCCCCCACCCTCCCTGTCTTTCGTAAACTACTCAAGACTCACTTATGCCACCAGGCATGGGGGAGTTAAGATATTCCTTCCCCCTAGGCCATTACAAGTTATGCATGGTATGTTTGTGTGTATGTTTGGTTTTATAATAAGGCTTTTTAGTTGTTTTATTAATTGGATTGTTACATGCTGTTTTTATCATTGTTGTTAGCCGCCCCGAGTCTACGGAGAGGGGCGGCATGCAAATCCAATAAATAAATAAATAAATCTCAATTTCCTCATGCCTGATGACACAGGTGGGTCTTCAGTAGCTTACGGAAGGCAAGGAGGTTGGGGGTGGTTCTGATCTCCAGGGGGAATTGATTCCACAGGGCCGGGGCCACCCCAGAGAAGGCTCTTCCCCTGGGGCCCTCCAGATGACATTGTTTAGTCGACGGGACCCAGAGAAGGCCAACTCTGTGGGACCTTATCGGTCGCTGGGATTCGTGCGGCAGAAGACCGTTCCGAAGGTATTCTGGTCCAAGGCCATGTAGGGCTTTATAGGTCATTACCAACACTTTGAATTGTGACCGGAAACTAAGGAGGATCCTGGCAAGGCACGACATGTTCAGAAAAAATATATATCAGAAAATGGGATAATCTATTCTATTGTATGCAAATGCAAGCCTTCTCCCTCCTCCTATTCAGAATGACAATCGTAACAGGAAGAATACCTTTGCTTGGAACTTGGCAGCCGCTGGTGGTTGGTTATAGATTTTGAAACCAGCCCATATTGGGAGACAAATATACGGCACACTTAACAAAGATACAGGACACACTCTTGTTCCATATTTTCCTATTAGGCAAACAGGGAAAACATGAATTAAGAACCGTTAACGACAGGTTGAAGAGCTTAATCTTTTGCATTCAGATGAAAATCACAAGGAACCCACTGCAGTTTACTATTCTTGTTTGCACGACAAGTTTAGCTGGAGTTATTTGAATCCTGGTTTATTCAGTTATCCGACTTTCAAAGTTTCACACAATGCATTAAAACAAGATATATACAAGACAATAATATTCTCTTATTATGAAGACACAGCCAGTATCATGTAAATGTGCCTAATCTCCAGATATCCTGTCCGAGAACTGCAGTTATATTCAAGCACATCTGGAGGGAACTATCATATTTTTCAGAGTATAAGATACACCTTAGTTTTGGTGGAGGAAAATAGGGGAAAAATCTACTACCACGTATTCATCTGGCTAGCGTCCTTATTCTGGTCAGCTTCAGCACATTATTTTATCCACTGGTTAGGGCTGAAACAAACCTTCTTCGGAGGGAGTAGGAATGAAAACAAGCCTGCAAAAACTTAGGGCTGGGAAAAAATATTTTCAAAGGGAGTAGGAATGAAAACAAGCCTGCAAAGACTTAGGGCTGGAAAAAAAAATTTTTTGGAGGGAGTAGGAATGAAAACAAGCCTGCAAAGACTTAGGGCTGGAAAAAAACTTTTCGGAGGGAGTAGGAATGAAAACAAGCCTGCAGAGACTTAGGGCTGAAAAAAACCTTCTTCGGAGGGAGTAGGAATGAAAACAAGCCTGCAAAGACTTAGGGCTGAAAAAAACCTTCTTCGGAGGGAGTAGGAATGAAAACAAGCCTGCAAAGACTTAGGGCTGAAAAAAACCCTTTTCGGAGGGAGTAGGAATGAAAACAAGCCTGCAAAGACTTAGGGCTGAAAAAAACCTTCTTCGGAGGGAGTAGGAATGAAAACAAGCCTGCAGAGACTTAGGGCTGAAAAAAACCCTTTTCGGAGGGAGTAGGAATGAAAACAAGCCTGCAGAGACTTAGGGCTGAAAAAAACCTTCTTCGGAGGGAGTAGGAATGAAAACAAGCCTGCAAAGACTTAGGGCTGGAAAAAAACTTTTTGGGAAGTAGGAATGAAAACAACCCTGCAAAGACGTAGGGCTGGAAAAAAACTTTTTGGGAAGTAGGAATGAAAACAAGCCTGCAAAGACTTAGGGCTGGAAAAAAAACCTTTTCGGAGGGAGTAGGAATGAAAACAAGCCTGCAAAGACTTAGGGCTGAAAGAAAACCTTCTTCGGAGGGAGTAGGAATGAAAACAAGCCTGCAAAGACTTAGGGATGGAAAAAAAACCTTTTTGGAGGGAGTAGGAATGAAAACAAGCCTGCAAAGACTTAGGGCTGGAAAAAAAACCTTTTCGGAGGGAGTAGGAATGAAAACAAGCCTGCAAAGACTTAGGGCTGGGAAAAAAAACTTTTCGGAGGGAGTAGGAATGAAAACAAGCCTGCAAAGACTTAGGGCTGGGGAAAAAACCTTTTCGGAGGGAGTAGGAATGAAAACAAGCCTGCAAAGACTTAGGGCTGGAAAAAAAACCTTTTCGGAGGAAGTAGGAATGAAAACAAGCCTGCAAAGACTTAGGGCTGGAAAAAAAACCTTTTCGGAGGGAGTAGGAATGAAAACAAGCCTGCAAAGACTTAGGACTGGAAAAAAACTTTTTCGGAGGGAGTAGGAATGAAAACAAGCCTGCAAAGACTTAGGGCTGGAAAAAAAACCTTTTCGGAGGGAGTAGGAATGAAAACAAGCCTGCAAAGACTTAGGGCTGGAAAAAAACTTTTTCGGAGGGAGTAGGAATGAAAACAAGCCTACAAAGACTTACGGCTGGAAAAAAACCCTTTTCGGAGGGAGTAGGAATGAAAACAAGCCTGCAAAGACTTAGGGCTGGAAAAAAACTTTTTCGGAGGGAGTAGGAATGAAAACAAGCCTGCAAAGACTTAGGGCTGGAAAAAAAACCTTTTCGGAGGGAGTAGGAATGAAAACAAGCCTGCAAAGACTTAGGGCTGGAAAAAAAACTTTTTCGGAGGGAGTAGGAATGAAAACAAGCCTGCAAAGACTTAGGGCTGGAAAAAAAACTTTTTCGGAGGGAGTAGGAATGAAAACAAGCCTGCAAAGACTTAGGGCTGGAAAAAAACTTTTTCGGAGGGAGTAGGAATGAAAACAAGCCTGCAAAGACTTAGGGCTGGAAAAAAAACCTTTTCGGAGGGAGTAGGAATGAAAACAAGCCTGCAAAGACTTAGGGCTGGGAAAAAAACTTTTTCGGAGGGAGTAGGAATGAAAACAAGCCTACAAAGACTTAGGGCTGGAAAAAAAACCTTTTCGGAGGGAGTAGGAATGAAAACAAGCCTGCAAAGACTTAGGGCTGGAAAAAAACTTTTTCGGAGGGAGTAGGAATGAAAACAAACCTGCAAAAACTTAGGGCTGGAAAAAAAACCTTTTTGGAGGGAGTAGGAATGAAAACAAGCCTGCAAAGACTTAGGGCTGGAAAAAAAACTTTTTCGGAGGGAGTAGGAATGAAAACAAGCCTGCAAAGACTTAGGGCTGGAAAAAAACTTTTTCAGAGGGAGTAGGAATGCAAAGACTTTGGGCTGGAAAAAAATGCATTTCATTGGTAACCACTGATCCAATGATTCAAGACTTTGGAAAAGAGGCCAATTATTAAAACCCCAAAGCAAAATGTATTTCCTTACCCACAATATTTCCGGGGATAAAGACAATGATGCTCATTGTGATGGATCCCAGCCAGTACAAGCCAATCATCCGATAATTTTCCCTGCCAGAGAAAATGGGAAACTTTGCTTTCAGATATTCCAATTTGGGATGTATGTCCCCTTACTGAACGTACAGTGGATCTATATGTGCCTATATACTTATAGTCACAAAATGTATTACTTGCACTAAATCATTGCGCTCATTTAAAACATAAATGGGACTGTTTTAAAAATATTCGGTCCTATAGGTTGGAGGGGGCAAAAAGTAAGAAGCATTTGCAAAGTGAAGAAAAGAAAACGTCCCATCTAAATGAGAATAGCATCATGGTGGCTGACATCCGAACAATATCAATGTACAGTGGTACTTCTTCCTACAAAAACCTCTTCTTATGAACTTTTCTAGATAAGAACCAGGTGTTCACGATTTTTTTTGCCTCTTCTCAAGAACCATTTTCAACTTACAAACCCGAGCCTCCGAAACTGTAACTGGAAAAGTCAGGGAGAAGCCTCCGTGGGGCCTCTTTAGGAATCTCCTGGGAGGAAACAGGACCGGAAAAGGCAGGGAGAAGCCTCTGTGAGGCCTCTTTAGGAATCTCCTGGGAGGAAACAGGGCCAGAAAAGGCAGGGAGAAGCTTCCGTGGGACTTCTCTAGGAATCTCCTCGGATGAAACAGGGCCGGAAAGGGCAGGGAGAAGCCTCTGTGAGGTCTCTCTAGGAATCTCCTGGGAGGAAACAGGGCCAGAAAAGACAGGGAGAAGCCTCCATGGGACTTCTCTAGGAATCTCCTGGGAGGAAACAGGTCCAGAAAGGGCAGGGAGGAGCCTCTGTGAGGCCTCTCTAGGAATCTCCTGGGAGGAAACAGGGCCAGAAAAGGCAGGGAGAAGCCTCCGTGGGACTTCTCTAGGAATCTCCTGGGAGGAAACAGGTCCGGAAAGGGCAGGGAGGAGCCTCTGTGAGGCCTCTCTAGGAATCTCCTGGGAGGAAACGGGGCCGGAAAAGGCAGGGAGAAGCCTCCATGGGGCCTCTCTAGGAATTTCCTGGAAGGAAACAGGGCCTCCACCCTCCCTGTGGTTTCCCCAATCACACACATTATTTGCTTTTACATTGATTCCTATGGGGAAAATTGCTTCTTCTTACAAACTTTTCTACTTAAGAACCTGGTCACGGAACGAATTAAGTTCGTAAGTAGAGGTACCACTGTAGTTTGTTGGGTTAAAGTGGTGGAGCATGACCAAGAACACTTGGGTTCAGAAATCAGCGGTGGTTTGCTCCCAGTTCAGCCCAATTCTAACAACTGGTAGCACCGGTGGACGGCGGCTATGCCCACCCACCTGGGATGCTTCTTCGCATGCTTAGAAGCATCACCCAAGTGCGCAAGTGTGCTGTGAACTGGTAGTAAAGGGGATTAGAACCCGTTACTGGTTTAGATTTATCTTCAGCCACATTGTTGAAAGATATCTCTGCCCCAACTGCATTATTTGTTTGTTTGTTTGTTTGTTTGTTTGTTTATTCATTCAATTTTTATGCCGCCCTTCTCCTTAGGGCGGCTTACAACATGTTAGCAATAGCACTTTTTAACAGAGCTAGGCTATTGCCCCTACAATCCGGGTCCTCATTTTATCCACTTTGGAAGGTTTGAAGGCTGAGTCAACCTTGAGTTGGTGATGAGATTTGAACCGCTGACCTTCAGATCTACAGTCAGCTTCAGTGGCCTGCAGTACAGCACTCTACCTGCTGCGCCACCCCGGCTCTTATAGGGATGTTTTTGTGAAAATCACATTGGACGGAAAAAAAAAGGCTGTATATTTTAAGAACCCAATCTGGCTCCTCGTTTTACTAACCTCGGAAGGATGGGAGGCGGTATCAACTTTGAGTTGGTGATAATCGAACTGCCAAATTGCTGGCAGCCAGCAATCAGCAGGAACAGCCTGCAGTACTGCATTCTAACCACTGCGCCACCAGGGCTCATATCATGCTTAGCTTCCTCACCCACCTACACCCGCATGCAAATGTCACTCTTAGCTCCCCAAAGGTCATGCTTACGTACTCCCAGGCAATGGCTGCCACCATCAGAAGATACATCAGATAATGAACGGAACCATCCCAGTAGCAAATCATGTGCCCATAAGCCGTGTTCAGATAAGGCTCGCCCTACGGAAAGAAGCGTTAAGAGTAATAGAACGACAAGCAAGATAAGGCTACATTACGGTTTCCGCTGAAACAAACAGACCAAAAAAACCCCACCCTGCCTGAATTTAACCCCCCTGGAGATAGAATGTGGCATAATGAGATTGTCTTTACAATGAATTTAATTCTCCCAACAGAGGTTGACAGATCTTTCTTCAACTAGAAACATAGAAGACTGATGGCAGAAAAAGACCTCATGGTCCATCTAGTCTGCCCTTATACAATTTTCTGTATTTTATCTTAGGAGAATATTTGCAGCTCGGGGTTGAAGCATGGGGGTCCTTGGTGTTCTCGGAGCTTGGCAGTTGGAGAAAAGATCAGAAGCAACGAGAGAAAATATTATTTGACTGAAAGAGTAGTAGATGCTTGGAACAAACTTCCAGCAGGCGTGGTTGGTAAATCCACACAGTCACTGAATTTAAACGTGCCTGGTTCGTTTAGTTTAGTTTTATTGGATGTATATGCCGCCCCTCTCCGAAAACTCGGGGCGGCTAACAGCAATCATAAACAATATACAGTAATAATCCAATACTAAAAGCAAATTAAAAAACCCCTTAATATAAAATACCATACATACATACAAGCATACCATACATACAATTGTAAAGGCCTAGGGGGAGAAGGAATCTTAATTCCCCCATGCCTGGTGGCAGAGGTGGGTTTTAAGTAGCTTGCGAAAGGCAAGGAGGGTGGGGGCAATTCTAATCTCTGGGGGGAGTTGGTTCCAGAGGGCCGGGGCCGCCACAGAGAAGGCTGTTCCCCTGGGTCCCGCCAAGCGGCATTGTTTAGTTGACGGGACCCGGAGAAGACCCACTTTGTGGGACCTAACTGGTCGCTGGGATTCGTGCGGCAGAAGGCGGTCGCTGAGATAATCTGGTCCGGTGCCATGAAGGGCTTTATAGGTCATAACCAACACTGGGATAAACATAGATCCATCCTAAGGTAAAATGCAAGAAATAGTATAAGGGCAGACTAGATGGACCATGAGGTCTTATTCTGTCGTTAATCTTCTATGTTTCTATCTTACCTGATTTCCAGCTGTGTCTCCCTAACCCTAACCAGAGGAGAAGGTAGAAGGGTTGAGGGGGTGGCTGCACGTGGGGTTAAATATTTTCAGGGGGGGGCTTATTTTGGAGGAGGTCTTATTTTTGGCGGGGGAAACACATTAGGCAAATCCAGCTTGGTTTAATCTGGTAGACTGAAAAGTCATTTGGCAAGTTTTGCATTCAATGTGTCATGTGTGATACAGATTTAAAAAAAAAAACTAATTCCAATTTTAAATTTCCATGCAAAGCTTGTTCAAAGCCACCAGGGCCTAATAAATATGCTATCCACCATGCTCAACTGTGATTAACAACCCAATAAATCAGGGTTGCCAACAGGCTCCATGGTAAACATTGGACTCATACAATGCTCCGAGGCATAAACTAGTTCACTGTTTATCCTACGAATCCGGCTACTTTCTCATTGTTGAATCTAATTTCCTGCTGATGGTAAGGAGAAAAAGTCTTCTGTGCTTTGTAAACGGAAGAGTCGTTCGGAGCAACTTGGTGGAAAAGAGGTTAAGAATAGAAACGAATGCAAATGAAACGAGGGGTGTTGCTAGCCCTCGAGAAATTGTATCTAGATAAATGGTCAAAGCAATGGAAACTGCAGTTTAATGTTTCCAAATGTAAAATAATGCACTTGGGGCATAGTTCCCTCTAAGCTGAGCAGTGAGCAATTGCTCACTTAAAAATCATCTTCAACTCAGAGTTTTCCAAACCTGCCCAGAAACCGAGAGGGAAAGAGTGAGAGGGAAGGAGAGAGAGAGGAAGAGAGAGAAACAGATAGAAAAAAGAGAGGAAGGAAAAGAGAAAGAAAAAGAATGGGAGTACGGAAGAGAGAAAGAAAATCAAAATCTAGTTTGAAACTAGCTCAATTATTTAAGTGGCATTTTGATATTGATAGAGTTGCCCTATTATGAGCTCACTGTTATAGACACACAGTACAGTATTTTATTTTGAAATTCTCTGAGGCAAAACAGGGTGGGTTTTTTATTTGTTTGTTTGTTTGTTTGTTTGTTTGTTTTTTATTTACTTACTTACTTACTTACTTACTTACTTACTTATTTATTTAATATTTCTGTGCCGCCCAGTCCCGAAGGGAATGCCGCTCAGACACTATACTTTTCCGCCCCCCCCCCCCCAAAAAAAAAAATTAGAGGGAACACTGACTTGGGGAAAAGGAATCCTCAATCTGAGTATTGCATTGGCAGTTCTGTGTTAGCAAAAACTTCAGAAGAGAAAGATTTAGGGGTAGTGATTTCTGACTCAAAATGGGTGAGCAGTGTGGTTGGGCAGTAGGAAAAACAAATAGGATGCTTGGCTGCATAGCTAGAGGTATAACAAGCAGGAAGAGGGAGATTGTGATCCCCTTATATAGAGCGCTGGTGAGACCACATTTGGAGTACTGTGTTCAGTTCTGAAGACCTCACCTACAAAAAGATATTGACAAAATTGAATGGGTCCAAAGACGGGCTACAAGAATGGTGGAAGGTCTTAAGCATAAAACGTATCAGGAAAGACTTCATGAACTCAATCTGTATAGTCTGGAGGACAGAAGGAAAAGGGGGGACATGATCGAAACATTTAAATATGTTAAAGGGTTAAATAAGGTTCAGGAGGGAAGTGTTTTTAATAGGAAAGTGAACAGAAGAACAAGGGGACACAATCTGAAGTTAGTCGGGGGAAAGATCAAAAGCAACGTGAGAAAATATTATCTCACTGAAAGAGTAGTAGATCCTTGGAACAAACTTCCAGCAGGCGGGGTTGGTAAATCCACAGTAACTGAATTTAAACATGCCTGGGATAAACACATATCCATTGTAAAATAAAATACAGGGAATAGTATAAGGGCAGACTAGATGGACCATGAGGTCTTTTTCTGCCGTCAGTCTTCTATGTTTCTATCTTGAAGCTGTGTATTGCTCTGAGTGAAACAGGAGAACGCTGTTGTTCAATTCGTGGACTGTCACCTTTGGACAAAGTCTGTGCAAAGGGAGGAAATATTTGTGCTCTTGATGTAGTTTTGACCTTTTTTGTGAGTCATTAGCATCACGTACGGCCAGCTTGAAAGCCTCAAACTTGTAAGCAGGAAGGAGATCGTAAAATCAGAACATGCAAACCGCACGTGATCCAATCGCCGGTTTAAGGGATTTAGGATCACAACCCACCCCACCCACCCAAAAAATATGAGTTGTGCACTTTCTGGTCCCTTCAAATGTAAGATTAAGTTATAGAAGTCCATTGTTCTTTCCTGCAATCTTCCCCAATAAGAGTTGTTAACCTGATCCTACGTAGCTTCTGCTCTGGCAATCTCACACTACTGACTAAAGCCTACAAAACCTATGCCAGACCCATTCTCGAATACAGCTCATCTGTCTGGAACCCACACCACATCTCAGACATCAACACTATCGAAAACGTCCAAAGATATTTCACCAGAAGAGCCCTTCACTCCTCCACTCGAATCAGAATACCCTACGAAAATAGACTATCTATCCTTAGAACACGATTTAAGTATTGCCCACAAGATCATATGCTGCAACGTCCTTCCAGTCAACGACTACTTCAGCGTCAACCGCAACAACACAAGAGCACACAACAGATTCAAACTTAATATTAACCGCTCCAAACTTGACTGTAAAAAATATGACTTTAACAATCGAGTTGTCGAAGCGTGGAACTCATTACCGGACTCAATAGTGTCAACTCCCAACCCCCAACACTTCTCCCTTAGACTCTCCACGATTGACCTCTCCAGGTTCCTAAGAGGCCAGTAAGGGGCGTATATAAGTGCACTGATGTGCCTATCGTCTCCTGTGCAATTGTCTTTCCTTATCTCATTTATCATATATATTCTCTCCTTATCTCTCTATATATACATATATATAATATATATATATATATATATATATATATCATATATACAGTATTCTTTCCTTATCTCTTATATCATATATATTCTCTCCCTCCCATCTACTTCTCTTCTTTTTACTTTCTATCGTTATATATATTACTTAATGCCTATTCTCTTCAAAATGTATTGTACATTGGACAAAGAATAAATAAAAAAATAAATAAATAAATCCTAAGCCTGCACTTCTGAGGATCTGCAGCTGGTGGTGATTGCGGTTTGCTTCCCCATCGTAAAATTCTCAGCGTCCGTTGGCAAGACTCCAACACACCAGCATTGGAGGATGTAGAAAGGAATGATCTTTTGCACAGTTCTTGCAAACCTCGACACTTTCCATTCGAGTATTCCAGGAGAAAATAGACAATGGCACTTAGGCTGATATACCCTTTCACGGTGCTTTACATCCCTCTCTAAGCGGGTGAAGAATCAGCATCTTGCCCCCAACAATCTGGGTACCTCATTTGACCAGTACCTCGGAAGGGTGGAAGGCTGAATCAGCTCTGGGCTTCATCCAGATCGAACACCTGGCAGTGGGCAGAGTCAGCCTGCGAGACTGCATTCTATTTCCCTCCCAATTTTTAAAATTATTTTTCTCCCCACATTGCATATACAACCTTATATACCTTCAATACATCTTATTATCTATCTATCTATCTATCTATCTATCTATCTATCTATCTATCTATCTATCTATCTATCTATCTATCTATCATCTATACAACTTTATATACCTTCAATACATCTTATTATCTATCTATCTATCTATCTATCATCTGTCTATCTATCATCTATCTATCTATCTATCATCTATCTATCTATCATCTATACAACTTTATATACCTTCAATACATCTTATTATCTATCTATCTATCTATCTATCTATCTATCTATCATCTATCTATCTATCTATCATCTATACAACTTTATATACCTTCAATACATCTTATTATCTATCTATCTATCATCTATCTATCTATCTATCTATCTATCTATCTATCTATCTATCTATCTCTCTCTCATCTATACAACTTTATATACCTTCAATCCATCTTATTATCTATCTATCTATTTATCATCTATCTATCTATCATCTATCTATCTATCTATCTATCTATCTATCATCTATCTATCTATCTATCTATCTATCATCTATCTATCTATCTATCTATCTATCATCTATCTATCTATCTATCTATCTATCATCTATCTATCTATCTATCTATCTATCTATCTATCTATCTATCTATCTATCTATCTATCTATCCAAATACAATAAAGTAGATCACATTCCAGGTTAGCTTTATATTATTTCATCTGTATCCAACGTTCTTCTCTCCACTTGGCTAGTTTAATGAAAGCTAGGGGAGACATGATAGCAGTCTTCCAATATCTCAGGGGTTGCCACAAAGAAGAGGGAATCAAGCTATTCTCCAAAGCACCTGAGGGTAGAACAAGAAGCAATGGGTGGAAACTAAACAAGGAGAGAAGCAACTTAGAACTAAGGAGAAATGTCTTTGACAGTTAGAACAATTCATCCGTGGAACAGCTTGCCTCCAGAAGTTGTGAATGCTCCAACACTGGAAGTTTTTCAGACGTTAGATAACCGTCTGTCTGAAGGGTCTTCTGCCCAAGCAGGTGGTTGGACTAGAAAACCTCCAAGGTCACTTCCAACTCTGTTGTTGTTGTTGTTGTTGTTGTTGTTATTCATTAACACACATACAACTTCACTACGTAACCTCTAGGGTTGGACTAGAAGACCTCCAAGGTCCCTTCCAACTCTGTTGTTGTTGTTGTTGTTATTATTATTATTATTATTATTATTATTATTATTATTACTTCCCTCCTATCTCAGGAGGCTATTCTGTCTCTACTACCTACTTTCTTACTCCTTCTCCCTCCATCTACTACTACCCTTCCCTTCTCCTTCCTCCTTCTCTCTAATCTTTGTCCAATCTCTAACCTTTCTCTCCTTCCTTTCTACTTCCCATCCAACCTCTAAATCCTTCCCTAAGTGGATAGTTCTATTATTATTATTATTACATTAAAATATTTCTCTAGCTCTTACCCATCCTCTTTTTTCAAGACCTCTTATCCAATACAATGCAATACTGCATTCTACCCGCTGCGCCACCGTGGCTCCCAGCTGTCTACTCACTTTCTCCACCGCTAATGATCCATAATTATTTACCTCTTTCAAGTAATAAGTCATGAATCCGTCAATTATCCCATCGTGTTCCATCCCAATGATTAGATTCACGATGCTGGTGAAAGCAAACACGGCGTAAACTACAGCAAAACCAGGGGAAGACAAGGGGTGGGAGGAGAAAGCATTTTTTAAAAAATTACAAATGAAACCACAGGCCTTTTCAAAACATTTTAACACTTCAAGACTCCGAGTCCTCGGAGAGGGGCAGCATACAAATCTAATTAATAATATTATTATTATTACTACTACTACTAATAATAATAATAATAATAATAATAATAATAATACTTTCAAATTTATCTCTGCACAAGTTATTATTATTATTATTATTATTATTTATTCGATTTGTATGCCGCCCCTCTCCGAAGACTCGGGGCGGCTCACAACATGTAACAACAAATCATAAATAATCCAACAGTTTTTAAAATGTTTAAAGATTTAAAAGACCCCATATACTAACGGACATATACACACGCATACCATATATAAATTAAACATGCCCAGGGGGAGATGTTTCAATTCCCCCATGCCTGACGACAAAGGTGGGTTTTAAGGAGTTTACGGAAGGCAGGAAGAGTAGGGGCAATCCTAATCTCCAGGGGGAGTTGGTTCCATAGGGCCGGTGCCGCCACAGAGAAGGCTCTTCCCCTGGGGCCCGCCAACCGACATTGTTTAGTTGACGGGACCCGGAGAAGGCCCACTCTGTGGGACCTAATCGGTCGCTGGGATTCGTGCGGCAGTAGGCGGTCTCGGAGATATTCTGGTCCAGTGCCATGAAGGGCTTTAAAGGTCATAACCAACACTTTGAATTGTGACCGGAAATTGATCGGCAGCCAATGCAGACTGCGGAGTGATGGAGAAACATGGGCATACCTAGGTAAGCCCATGACTGCTCTCGCAGCTGCATTCTGCACGATCTGAAGTTTCCGAACACTTTTCAAAGGTAGCCCCATGTAGAGAGCATTACAGTAGTCGAACCTCGAGGTGATGAGGGCATGAGTGACTGTGAGCAGTGAGTCCCGGTCCAGATAGGGCCGCAACTGGTGCACCAGGCGAACCTGGGCAAACGCCCCCCTCGCCACAGCTGAGAGATGTTTTTCTAATGTGAGCTGTGGATCGAGGAGGACGCCCAAGTTGCGGACCCTCTCTGAGGGGGTCAATAATTCCCCCCCCAGGGTAATGGACGGACAGATGGAATTGTCCTTGGGAGGCAAAACCCACAGCCACTCCGTCTTATCCGGGTTGAGCTTGAGTCTGTTGACACCCATCCAGGCCCCAACAGCCTCCAGGCACCGGCACATCACTTCCGCCGCTTCGTTGTTTTTCTGCAACCATCTGGAAACGTTCACAGACTTTAGATGTTATTATTATTATTATTTTAATTAATTTTTAACAAATTTATATTACACACAACATAAAACAGTGCATAGTGAAATGTGCCCACCACCCAGACACACACACATTCCCCACCACCAAATCGGGGGTGTTTCTTGTATAGTCCACTTGACCCAAGAGCAATATATCTGTTTACATATTATAGAGTGATTCCAATTTATTTCTTGTAGCTTGGTCTCGGATTCTGCTCGTCATATATCGTCTTACCTTGTCCCACCGTCCCATCAGTTGTCCCAACTCAGTTTCATTATCCGAATTCATCCTTTTATCCATAATTTCAAATTGAATATGGTCCACCATGTACCTATACCAATTTTGCATTGTCCATTTTGTCGCATCTTAACAACCCAAAACTATTACTGCCTGAGCGCTTTCTATTGCTGCTTTTTTTATTTTTCACAGACTTTACATGTTCAGATCAGGGTCGCATTCCCGATTCCGCCACTACTGGTAGGCTGCACACAAAGCTTTGCTTCTGCTGTGGGTGCGTGGGTGTGTCCCAGCGAGAATTTGCTTCTGTGCATGCGCAGGAAGCAAAATCCTGTGCGAAGACATGCGCGTGTGTGTGAGATTTTGATGAATTTTTTTGCCTCTGTGCATGCGCAGAAGCAAAAAAATTACCAAAGTCACGTGCGTGTGTGTCCCGCTCATGAGATTTTGCTTCCCACGCATGAAGCCAATGCAGTCCGTGGAGTGATGGAGAAATAAGGGAAGGGGTGGGCAGCAGACAGGACGGGGTGGAGTGCAGTTCCACAGGTGGAAATGAAGCTGCATGCACATCTCCAGCTGACCGGCAGCAGTAACTTCCGGGATTACCGGTCTCAGCTCGGCTCTACTTTTTTCCCCTGCTGCTGCTGCTGTGTCTGCGCTCCTTGCTTTTTTCCTCTTTCCTCCTTCCTGGCCTTGGAAGAGCTTCCCTCTCTCCTGCCCGGCTCCTCTCCAGCCTCACGCGGTCACCTCCCAAGGCCAGGAGAGCCGCACCGCGCCGAAGCAGTCTGGGCTGCGGTCTTTTTCCCCTCACGAAACCCTCACTCGGCCCACAGCTGAGATGAAAAGGCATCGTGCGGCAATGACAGTTCACTTGAACGATGGTGATCGTTCAAGCCACTCCCACCAGATCACATGGCTGGCAAGCCACTCCTGCTCAGTCACATGACCTTCGAGCCACACCCACAAAATAAGCCACACCCCCAGTGTGGCAGTAAACATTTTGGCTGCCCATTACTGAATAAGGGTATGCCTTGGAAGGCCCATAACCGGTCGTGGGGCTGCATTTTCGACGATTTGAAGTTTCCGAACACTCTTCCAAGGTAGCCCCACATAGAGAATCATCATTCATGCACATTGGGCCAATTGCGGCTGTATTTAAATTAGGGTTTACTACCATGGGGTTTGAATTCTAGATTCTAGGGGCGAGTACAAGTGCACTAGAGTGCCTTCCGTCCCCTGTCCTATTGCTCTCCTATATCTCCTATACCTTTCTTCTATTCCTATATCTCTTCTTCTATTCTTTCATTGATATGTTCTATCACTATATCTTCTTTTCTATTCTTTCTTAGATATATTTTACTATGAGTATCTCCTCTATAACCTTCATCATGTATTTTACTATGTGCATATAGATATATACCCACTAAAACCCTCATTGTGTATTGGAATAAATAAGTAAGTAAGTAAGTAAGTAAGTAAGTAAGTAAGTAAGTAAGTAAGTAAGTAAGTAAGTAAGTAAATAAATAAATAAAAATATAAATAAAAAATAAAAATAAAAATAAAAATAAAAATAAAAATATAAAATAAAATAAAATAATAAATAAAATAAAATAAAATAAAATAAAATAAAATAAAATAAAATAAAATAAAATAAAATAAAATAAAATAAAATAAAATAAAATAAAATAAAATAAAATAAAATAAAATAAAATAAAATAAAATAAAATAAAATAAAATAAAATAAAATAAAATAAAATAAAATAAAATAAAATAAAATAATAAAATAAAATTGCCACTCCAGTTTACAACGCACCCGATACGTACCATAGAAAAGTGGATCGCTTGGTGGTCTCCTTTTCACTAGAAACCGAGCTGCCAAGCCCACCAAGACCAGAATCAACAACCCAGCGATTACAATGACCCAAGAGCTGCAGGAAATAAAAACAAAAGTGAGAAACCAAAAAAGGGGGGGAAAGTCACCTTTAACCTATTTTTTTCCTTTCACTTCCTCAAATAAAAACGGAAATGTTTTTTAGAAATGCTATTTTCACTCAGTGCTTTTCTTCCCTTCCAAATTATGTAGCTCCGAGCATCCCAAAGCGCACGGCGAATCATTATTGATAGTTCCGTGATGGAAAATCTGGACTGGTGAATAATTTTCCCTGTGGGATCATTTTTTTGCATATCTTTGGCTTTGCGAAATTGGACTGTAAGCAGCCTCAGATGTTTCTAATGAGACCCAAAACAAATAATGACAACTGTCTTTTTCTTTGACAAATGCCTTCTGGGAGTCAGTGGTTAAAGAAACTGTGAAACTTTGGTGAGAAACATGCAAATCACTTCCTTTTCCTTCTTCCGAAACCACGAGCCACAAAAACGGTACTGTTGGATTTTTGTCATGCAGTGGTACCTCTACCTACGAACGCCTCCACTTACGAACCTTTTTAGATAAGAACCGGGTGTTCAAGATTTTTTTTGCCTCTTCTCAAGAATCATTTTCCATTTACAAATCCGAGCCTCTGAAACTGTAACCAGAAAAGGCAGGGAGAAGCCTCCGTGGGGCCTCTCTAGGAATCTCCTGGGAGGAAACAAGGCCAGAAAAGCTGGGGAGAAGTCTCCGTGGGGCCTCTCTAGGAATCTCCTGGGAGGAAACAGGGCCAGAAAAGGTGGGGAGAAGTCTCCGTGGGGCCTCTCTCGGAATCTCCTGGGAGGAAACAAGGCCAGAAAAGGTGGGGAGAAGTCTCCGTGGGGCCTCTCTAGGAATCTCCTGGGAGGAAACAAGGCCAGAAAAGGTGGGGAGAAGTCTCTGTGGGGCCTCTCTAGGAATCTCCTGGGAGGAAACAAGGGCAGAAAAGGTGGGGAGAAGTCTCTGTGGGGCCTCTCTAGGAATCTCCTGGGAGGAAGCATCAGAGCATCACAGTGCCCAGAAGGGAAAAAAAGTAAAAAAAATCAAAAATTTTCTTTCTTTCTTTTTTAAAAAATAATTTTTATTGAAATATATAGTTTAAAAACACAACATATAAACACTTAAACAATTATACAGACATACATAGAAAAAAATGCCGTAAAGATGATTAAAAGGATAACGTGTTTAATGGACCTAAATAATCCAACTGAATATTTTTATTTTGCATCTAAAAATCAAAATTTCTCTACCGGTTCTGCGTATCTGACCGTACCCGTAGGAGCCCATCACTGCATTTACAGCAAGGCAAAGAAGTGCACTAAGGCAGTGTTTCCCAACCTTGGCAACTTGAATATATTTGGACTTCAACTCCCAGAATTCCCCATGATGGCTGGGGAATTCTGGGAGTTGAAGTCCAGATATCTTCAAGTTGCCAAGGTTGGGAAACACTGCACTAAGGAACTATGGACAAAGGATGCTGATTTTGACGGCAAGTCTCTCTTTGCTGAACTGGGGGGCAACCTGGGCTCCGGGGAGGAAGCATTTTCGCTCAGGCCAAGCCTGCCGCTTCTCTCTTAACAAACAAACCCCTGGCATTCCTTCTGGAGAAAGCAGCTGCTGGCTATTGTTGTGCCCCTTTCCAAAACACGTCAACGCAGGCCGCCGAGGGCACCTTCTAAAAATACCAGCCCAGCTTATGCAAGTTGACCAAAACGCCTTCCTGTTCTTGTTCCTGGCCCGGCTTGGCCCTCCCCAAGGTACCTTGTTCTTCTTTTTTTATTTTTCAAATAGAAATTTTATTTCCCCCCAACATAGAATAAAAAACAATACATAAGTACAAACATTTAAAACCATGCTTAAAGTAAAACATATATAAAATGTTTCTTTTTCTTTCATCAGGGGAGGCTTATTTTCTTCAATTATATAAAACATTCTATATGTAATATTATCAAATTAACGAAAACCTCAAAAAACAGCAATCTTTTTCCCACCTTACATTGAAAAATTACATTACAGTGATCCCCCGGTGATCCCCCGATCATTGCGAGGGTTCCGTTCCAGGACCCCTAGCAATGATTGGGTTTTCGCGAAGTAGCGCTGCGGAAGTAAAAACATGCGCAGATGGTGTTTTTACTCCCGCAGCGCTAGCGAGGAGCCGAAGATTGGGGTTCCTGTTTTAAAACGTCGCCGCCGGCATGGGCGGCTTGCCAGCACCCCCCCGGACCCCCAACCCGGGTTTGGGGGGCTGCTAGGAAGCCGCCCATGCCGGCGGCGACGCGCGGCTTTCCAATGAGTCCCGAAGACAAACGTCAAACTTCCGCGTTTGTCTTCGGGACTCATTGGAAAGCCGCGCGGCTGTTTTAAAATGTCGCCGCCGGCATGGGCGGCTTGCCAGCACCCCCCCCGAACCCGGGTGAGCAGCAAGCGAACGGCGGGTGGCCGGGCGAAGGGCGGGCGAGCAGCGAAGGGCGGGCGAGCGGGTGCTGGGGAGGGCTTCTCGCCCTCCCGCCAGCAAGAGGGGGAGCGAACGGCGTGGGCAGGCTGCGGACAAGCCGTTCGCTCGGGCCGCTTCCCAGCTGAGTACTCAGCTGGGAAGCGGCCCAAGCGAAGCGGCAGCAGCGAGGAGTTTGCGTGGGCGGTGGGGAAACTCCTCGCTGATGCCCGCCAAGAGGGGGAAGACCTAGGGAAGCCGCCCAGCAGCTGATCTGCCCGGCGCCATCTACGCATGCGTGCCCATAGAAAAAAAGGGCACGCATGCGCAGATGGTGTTTTGACTTCCGGGTTCAAAAATCGCAAATTAGCCTGTTCGCAATGGTCGGGAACGCAATAACCGGGGGATCACTGTACATCAGTATAAACAATATCAAACTATCTTGTACCCATATTAATTCAAACTTTCATTTCTACATTAGATTAATTAATTCAATATCAACTCATCCAATAATTACTAGAGGTTCTATGTATATCTAAAACAGAACAAAAGTACTTCTTATCATATATTTATATTAGAAATATATATTATATATTAATGATTCTTGACAAATGTATCTTTTTCTTTTATATACGCTGAGAGCATATGCACCAAGACAAATTCCTTGTATGTCCAATCACACTTGGCCAATAAAATTCTATTCTATTCTATTCTATATCATATATATTAGGAACTCTATTAGATAATTCTATATGTTTAAATTCTTATTAATAAATGAATTTGTGTCGTATCATTATATAGTGCTACCACCAAGTCTTATCCTGCCATCTGGCTAACAATATTTAATTCAATTCAATTCAATTCAATTTATTAGATTTGTATGCCGCCCCTCTCCGAAGACTCGGGGCGGCTCACAACAATAATGAAAACAATATAACAGTAAACAAATTTAATATTAGATATATAAGAAAAGTATATAAAACCCCAACAATTAAAACCATACAACACATACATGCCAAACATAAAATAAAGATCATATCTCATCTTTCCCCAGAAGAACTAAGTACTAATATTTATTTAGCTTTTAATTTTCCATCCACTCATAAAATTTCCCCCAAATTTTATAATAATCAGAGTCCTGTTTATCTTTCCGTTTCAAAGTCAATCTATTCATTTCTGCACAGTCTGTAATTTTCCTCCAAACTTCCCTTTGAGTTGGTACTCCAGGGTACCTTCTAAGCCATTACAGTGATCCCTCTATTATCGCGAGGATTCCGTTCCAAGACCCCTCGCGATAATCGATTTTTCGGGATGTAGGGTTGCGGAAGTAAAAACACCATCTGCGCGTGCGCGCCCTTTTTTTCTATGGCCGCGCATGCGTAGATGGTGGAGTTTGCGTTCCCCGCCGCCCACGCAAAGGGGAAACCCGATTCGGCTCCTCGCTGCTGCTGCGCTACCGAGCAGATCAGCTGCAGGGCGGCCGAAGGAACCTTCCCTGGGTCTTCCCGGCCGCCCACGCAAAGGGGAAACCCCGGCTCCTCGCTGATGCCCGCCGCTAGCCCGCCCGCCAGCAAGAGGGGGAAGACCCAGGGAAGGTTCCTTCGGCCGCCCAGCAGCTGATCTGCTCGGCGCAGCAGCAGCGAGCAGACGAAGATCGGGGTTTCCCAGCCGCCCACGCAAAGGGGAAACCCCGGCTCCTCGCTGATGCCCCCGCTCGCCCACCTGCCGCCTGCCGCCCGCCAGCAAGAGGGGGAGAGATAGAGAAAGAGAGAGAAGGAAAGAAAGAGATGAGAGAGGGAGGAAGAGAGTGTGAGAGAGGAAGAAGCAAGAGAGAGAAAGAGAGAGAGAAAGAAAGATGAGAAAGGAAGGAGGAGAGTGACGTCATCGGTGGAAAAATCGCGATATAGCGTTTCGCGAAGATCGAGATCGCGAAACTCGAGGGATCACTGTACATCAACAACACCCTGTTCAACATGTCCCCCCCCTCTCCACCTTTATATAACTTGAAACACAATCTGTGCAAATGCCAGGTATTGTTCCAGGGGCAAAGGACACCCAGACGGAAGACAGCCAAACAAGTGAACAAAATAAGCTGGGAGAATGGCAGAGATACCTCCCCCAAATTAGTGCCTTTCTGACTGCCAGACTGGGGAAGGCCATGACTGTAAGAGGGTGGGGTGGGGGAGGGTTTTCTGTGCAAGTTTTATTATTATTATTATTATGAAATAAACGTAGATGGTCACCAGGGGTGGGCTACTGCCCGGACCGGGGGGGGACGGGCAAAAATGGAGCTCCAGCCCAAAGCACCCAATTTGCACTGAAAGATGTTGAAAGAAAATGCAGGGTGTCCTGCATAAGCCACGCCCACGGTGTGGTAGTAAAAAGTTTGGTAGCCCTTCACTGATGGTCACCCAACTCAGATACAGGTCACTTTTATTTTATTTATTTATTCAATTTTTATGCTGCCCTTCTCCTTAGACTCGGGGCGGCTTACAACATGTTAGCAATAGCACTTTTTTTAACAGAGCCAGCCTATTGCCCCCAACAATCCAGGTCCTCATTTTACTCACCTCGGAAGGATGGAAGGCTGAGTCAACCTTGAGCCGGTGATGAGATTTGAACCGCTGACGTACAGATCTACAGTCAACTTAGAATAAGTTCCGGCTGTTAATTCGCGCCTGGATACAATGTTGTTTTAACAACTTTCTCTTTCGCCTTCGTTTAAACTCCGATTCAATTTTCTTGTTTTTCAAACTTCTTGTTTAGCATGGAACATAGAAAATTTTTTTTACCTTAATTGTAGCTTCTTTGGCAATATTCCTTTTTCAATTAGAGTTGTTCAGTTTCTCTGCTTTTTACTCTCTTGATGTTTCTTGCTTCCCACTGGTTAGGTGGGATCGCAATGGCCGTGTCCTCTTGGAGGAGGACCGGTGCTCCCTGCACCAGAGCTGCAGGATGAACCCTCTGTCCCGGAGCCTCGGCGATGGCTCCCCGGGCAGAGGGGAATCCCCTTTTCTAGGATCGAGCCATCCGGACTCGATCCGATCGCGCTGGGGCGACCTCTGGGAGGGTTGGAGGGGTCTCGAGGCAGAGCCCTGCCAAGAGACTCCGCTGCGATCCTCAACGAAACCGGTGTGGTAGTAAAAAGTTTGGTAGCCCAGTGATGAGATTTGAACCGCTGACGTACAGATCTACAGTCAACTTCAGTGGCTTGCAGTACAGCACTCTACCTGCTGCACCACCCCGGCTCTAAGCCACTTGGAGAGGCTTACAACATTAAAAACCTACAATATAAAAACCTCTCCCCGTGGTGCCAACAGCAAAGAGGGACTTACAATTAAAATCAGCATTTTAATGCAGTATTTTCCAACCTTGGCAACTTGAAGATATCTGGACTTCCACTCAATTTTTTATTTGGTCATAGGTTATCAAATAAAAAATAGGAATCACAATTCATTGAGATAAAAAGAATAAATGTAGTTACACATACACACATATACATATATACGAGGGTTGCCCAGAAAGCAAAGCTACACAATTTTGTCTTCAACAATTATTTATTGAACACAATGAAACTTACACACAAGAATGATGTTTCTTCTACACTCATACAAATCTAATAAATAATAATACAAATCTAATAAATAATAATAATAATACATACAAATCTAATAAATAATAATAATAATAATAATAATAACAACAACAACTCTACACTCCCTATTTTTCCATGTAAACCTGTTGTATGGCCTTCCTCCAGCAACACACAAGGGCGTGTATGCCCTGTCAGTAACACTCCTTGTTCTGGTCACAAAGCCATTTCTGCACTGTGTGAATCACCTCTTCGTCATTCTCAAAAATATCTTCCGTGAATGGCATCCTTTAATGGCCCAAACATCAGCTGCGTCTTTTCAGGTGTGACAGCCGTGGCTGGCTGCCCTAAACGCTGCAAATCTTAGAGCTCTGCTGAACGATCTTCTAATGGCCTTGCCCTCTGTGCCCAGTGACTAACCGTACTTCTGTCGACTGCAGATTCTCCATAAACTGTACACAAACATTTGTAAATGTTCCCAACAGTTTTTTTCTCTGCAGTGAGAAATTGAAGAACGACACGCGGCTTGTAACGTACGTCACTTACAAACGCCATTTTGAAACACTGCTGCAGCTACGCTGTCTGAAGAAACGCAAAATTGACACACACACGCACTCCTGACAATTCAAATAACGTATATTTAAAGTTTTGCATTCGTACCATTACTGTAGGCTGAGAAAACCAATGTGGTGCATTACTTTCTGGGCGACCCTTATATATGAGCCGTGGTGGTGCAGGAGTTAAGAATGCAATATTTATTTATTTTATTTTTTTATTGATTGATTGATTTTGTCCAATACACAATGAGGTTTTTAGTGGGTATACACATAGTTAAATACATAATGAAGGTTATAGAGGATATACTCATAGTAAAATATATCTAAGAAAGAATAGAAGATATAGGAATAAAACATATCAGTGAAAGAATGGAAGAAGAGATATAGGAATAGAAGAAAGGTATAGGAGATATAGGAGAGCAATAGGACAGGGGACGGAAGGCACTCTAGTGCACTTGTACTCGCCCCTTACTGACCTCTTAGGAATCTCGATAGGTCAACCATGGATAATCTAAGGGTAAAGTGTTGGGGATTCGGGAATGACACTATGGAGTCCGGTAATGAGTTCCACGCTTTGACAACTCGGTTACTGAAGTCGTATTTTTTACAGTCAAGTTTACAGCGGTTAATATTAAGTTTAGCCGCCCCGAGTCTGCGGAGAGGGGTGGCATACAAATCTAAATAATAAATAAATAAATAAAATAAAAGTTTAAATCTGTTATGTGCAAGCTGATTCTGTCCACAGTCTGGAGTTCAATTCAGCCTTGCATCCTTCCACTCTGCAAACTGCTTAGAGAAGGCTGTAACACCCTGTGAAGCGGTAGATAAGTCTAAATGCTATTGCTATTCTAAAATATCTAACAGGGGTTAGAGTTAATACTGCTTTGCAAATTACAGGACAGCACTTGGCTGTGGTCAAGGATATCAAATCAGATTGATCTGATAACAACATCTGCTCCACCCAATGGCAGCAAGCAACACAATCAAATTAACCCCTGGTTCACAATAAAATGATGAGTAAAGATGAGTAAAGATATAAATTGAGGTAAGGGAGGAGTAAGGCCTAAAATTAAGAGGTACAAGAGATAAGGAATATGCCTGGAAGATAAGAGATAGCGATTGATTTGGAAGAAAATTAAAAATTAAAGTTAACAAAAGTACAAGATAAAAAGGCAGCATTAGAATAACAGTAGATACACACACACACACACACACATACAGATAAGGGAAAAGATATAAGTTTAAGAATAGCACTGATATTGGTGTGAAGTTAGGGTCTTGAATTGCTTGTGTGTTAATTATGAAATGGATTAGAGGTACTCAGGGAAGGATAAGAGGATCCTAGGTTTTGAAAGTTTAGGATTACGTCATCTTCAACACGATCTAAGCATAGCCCATAAAATCACCTGCTACAATGTCCTTCCTGTCAATGATTACTTCAACTTTAACCACAACAACACACGAGCACACAAACAGATACAAACTTAAAGTAAACCGCTCTAAACTTGATTGCAGGAAATGCGACTTTAGTAACCAAGTAGTTGATGCATGGCACTCACTAGCAGACTCTGTAGTATCATCATCTAGCCCCAAAAACTTTACCCTACAAACGCCTCTGCTTACAAACTTCTCTAGATAAGAACCGGGTGTTCAAGATTTTTTTGCCTCTTCTCAAGAACCATTTTCCACTTACAAACCCGAGCCTCCAAAACTACAACTGGAAAAGGCAGGGAGAAGCCTCCATGGGGCCTCTCTAGGAATCTCCTGGGAGGAAACAGGACCTCCACCCTCTCTGTGGTTTCCCCAATTGCACGCATTATTTGCTTTTACATTGATTCCTGTGGGAAAAATTGCTTCTTCTTACAAACTTTTCTACTTAAGAACCTGGTCACGGAACGAATTAAGTTCGTAAGCAGAGGTACCACTGTACACTTTTAGGGCCTTTTGGAAAAGTAACAAGCTGGGGGCTAATCATACATTGAGGAGAGGATGCTCCACAAAGAAAGGGGCTACCACTGAGAAGGTCCTTTTTGCGATCCCATCAGATGTACATCCCAGCAACATATCCTGTCTTTTAGTCCTGGTGGGCTGGCTGAATGCTCCCCAATTTAGCAGGGAATGCTATAGAATGACCCCCATGCCTTCCTCTGACCCCTCCGGCTGGGTCTATGGCCCTGTCAATCTTGTCAGTGCTGTCTATTCATGACTTAAGTGGTGCTTTTTCGTTTTGCAAATGCAGAGATCTGATTCTTTTAATGAAGGGTTAGTTAGCCCTGAGCAAACCTCCCTTTCCCAGGCAATTTGATGGGGTGTGGCAGGGCATGAGATGCAAGCAACACCTTGCAACTGTGCTTTGTACACACCTGGTTATGTGTGACAGTTATGTGCGAAGTTGGGCTATTTTGGGCTTATGCTCAAGTGCTTCTGCGTGAGAGCACATAAATTGGTCTCGTTCCCAAATTAGGCTGCAGTTTTCTATCCTTTGTTCTAAAAAGTGGGGGGTTGGATTTGAATTCAGCATGATGGGAACACAAATGGTCTGGCCCAGTGTGGTTTATTGAATATGATGAATGAAAAATAAAAAAGAACTTAAATGCAATTTGAAAGACCCAGAAGAAAATAAAATAATATATTAATCATTAGGATTAATATTAGGATTAGGATTGTAAGGACAAATGAACATAACATAGTATTATATCAGTACTTAGAAATATCTCTCTCTCTCTCTCTCTCTCTCTATTTATTTATTTGATTGATTGATTGATTGATTGATTTCTATGCCACCCAACCCCAAAAGACTCAGGGTGGCTTACAATAATAATATAAATACAAATCAATACAGAAACAATAAAAAGAAGTCGAATATAATATCTAAAACTATAAAACCCGCAATACAAAGAACCCATTAATTAAAACAGTCATAGTTACATGCATACATAGCATTCATATTGTTTGGCCATGTCAGTTTATTTTTTATTTATTTGATTTATTTGATTTTTATGCCACCCTTCTCCTTAGACTCAGGGCGGCTTACAACATATTAGCAATAGCACTTTTTAAAAACAGAGCCAGCATATTGCCCCCCACAATCTGGGTCCTCATTTTACCCACCTCGGAAGGATGGAAGGCTGAGTCAACCTTGAGCCGGTGATGAGATTTGAACCGCTGACCTACAGACCTACAGACAGCTTCAGTGGCCTGCAGTACAGCCCTCTACCTGCTGCGCCACCCCGACTCCTTGTTAATTTATGGCCCCCACAGTCCTGTTGGCAAAGCCAGGTCTTCATGGCCTTACAGAAGGCCAGTAGGGTGGGAGCAGTAAGACATTGGGAGGTGGGAGTTGATTCCATAGAGCGGGAGCAGCCACAAAGAAGGCCCTCCCTTGCAGTCCCTCCAACCTGCATTGCTTAGTCGACCGGACCCGGAGGAGGCCAACTCTGTGTGCTCTTCTTGGTCTCTGGGAGGTATGTGGCGAGAAGCGGTCCTGTAAATAGTCTGGCCCTGAGCCATGTAGGGCTTTATAGGTAATAATAATATGAGAGATCTAGAGTAGTCTCCCTTCCTTTTCATTATCAGCAAAACTATGTTACACACACACACACACAAACACACACACACACTGTATACTAGTCATAGGTGTATAGAAATCATAATGATAGTAGAAATATATAGAATAGTAAATAAGTGTAAAATAAGAGTCAATATATGTACAGTACTATAAAATAACCTTAAAGGTGTTAATGTACGTATATATACTAGATAGATAGATAGATAGATAGATAGATAGATAGATAGATAGATAGATAGATAGATAGATAGAAAGATAGAAAGAAAGAAAGAAAGATAGATAGATAGATAGATAGATAGATAGATAGATAGATAGATAGATAGATAGATAGAAAGATAGATAGAAAGATAGATAGATAGATAGATAGATAGATAGATAGATAGATAGATAGATAGAAAGGTAGGTAGGTAGGTAGGTAGGTAGATAGATAGATAGATAGATAGATAGATAGATAGATAGATAGATAGATAGATAGATAGATAGAAAGAAAGAAAGAAATATAAAGAGATAGAGAGAAGGGGGGAGATGTTTTGTTTGTGGATTTTTAATTTTGTTTTGTATAATGTCTATTTTGTTCATATTTTCTTTTTTGTATTTTTTTAAAGTTTATATACCAATGTTTTTTTTAAAGACCCAGTGGGATTTAATATTCTCCCTTGTAGCATTTGGGGAAAGTTGTCCAAGGCAAACGGTTGAAGGTAGGGAAGAAAAGCCAGGGTCCTTGATGCTGTTTAATTTATTCCAACCCCTTACCCTCCCCTTCCCCAAAACCCAATACATACTTCAGCCAAAAAAACCACCCCAAACACCTCTACTCCTCCCTTAGCAGAAGTAGTCGAATCCATGGTACTTTATTCTTAAGTAGTCGAATCCATGGTACTTTATTCCAGTGTTTCCCAACCTTGTCCACTTGAAGATATTTGGACTTCAACTCCCAGAATTCCCCAGCCAGCATTCACTGGCTGTGGAATTCTGGGAGTTGAAGTCCAAATATCTTCAAGTGGACAAGGTTGGGAAACACTGCTTTATTCTCTCAGCCACATAGCTGGATCAGGGTTTGACTCTGAAGCAATGCCCCCGCGGGCGCAAATGCACCTTCCTGCAAATCTCCCCCCTCTCCCGAATTCTCCCCAATCTTGCAAAACGCCTCCTCCCCCCCCCCCGGTCTTTGGGGTGCACATCCTGGCTGTGGCTAAAGAAACGGGGCGCTGCCTCCAGTTTACCCTGAATGCTTTCCCAAACCTGGGACGCAGCTCCGCTTTTTACGCGCGCCTCTCCAAAGGCTCTTGCCCACTTCTGCGCCCCCCTTTCCTCTTCTTCGGTGGGAACCCCCTTTTTCCCACCTGAGGCCAGCCCTGCTTGGCAGCGCGCGCGTTGAGGAATCGTCCGCGCACCTGCCCACCCTTGGCTCACCTGCCGGTGGCAGCCGAAGCGTTGAAGAGGTAGGTGACGGGGATGGCGCAGAGGGATAAGACGAAGACCCCGGTGGCGGCCGAAGCGCTCATCCCAGCAATTGGCCAGCTTCTTCTTCGTCTTCTTCCTCCTCCTCTTCTTCCTCTTCCTCCTTCCTCTTCTTCCTCTCCTCCTCCTTGTCCGGACTCGGAGAAGCTACACCGCCGGCATTCGGCTCCCGGCTCCGGCGCTGGGCTTCAGAGCTTGCCTGGCCAATTGCTCCATGCGTTTCGGTTTAGGCTTCCGGGCGTTGCGGCTCGGAGCCCGGCCGACCGACGGACGCGTGGGGAAGGGCTCCCCGCCTGGTTCTCCAGAGCTCTCGCCAAGCTGATGCGCCCTTATGCGCTCCCGGTGCGCTCCTCTTGGAACGGAGCGGGTGCCCAAAAGCTCCCATGGTCAGAGAAACGCCGCCGCCCGATCAGATCAGGAAAAAGCGGGCGGGTTTGCTGGGGTCCCTCCTCCTCTTCCCCCCACCCCCAGCCCGTCTCTGGGCAGGAATACCCACCTATAGGCAACCGGTGAGGCAACCTAAGACATTGGGGTGCTGACTCAGGCATTGCGCGCCCAGCTTTGCATAGGGCTGTCCAGGATTCAGACAAGAGCTCCTAGATGCGAGATGGGGGGTAACACAGAGACAAAAATATAAGGGTGGGGAGGGAATATAATTTTATTGGCCAAGTGTGATTAGACACACAAGAATAAGAATGTTATTGGCCAAGTGTGATTGGACACACAAGGAATTTGTCTTGGTGCTTATGCTCTCAGGGTACATAAAAGAAAAGATAGATTTGTCAAAAATCATGGGATACAACACTTAATGATTGTCATAGCGGTCAAATAAGCATTGAGGAAACAGTCAATATTAATAAAAATCTTAAGGATACAAGCAACAAGTTACAGTCATGCAGTCATACGTTGGAGGAAAAGGGTGATAGGAATGATGAGGAAAAAAATTGGAGTAATAGTAGTGCAGACTTAGTAAATAGTTTGATAGTAAATTGTTTTGCTGTGAAATCAAACTGTCCACTTAGGAAGCAACACGGATTGACAATCAATTTCACAGGCTGTAGTGCACATTCAATTTTGTACAGAACAAAGTATTCAGTGAGAATATTTCATACATTCAAATCTAGGATGTGTTATTTGAGTGTTCACTTTATTTTTTTTGAGCAGTATATTTTGACGCCATCCAAGGTTAGCCTACAAATGGAGTTTTTATTCATTTTGTAGGGAGACGGTAGCTGAGAACAGTGGCAACAGAGACAGGACAGAGATTATTTATGGTGATTACATGTTCATCCAATCTTCTCTTTTTCAAAAACCAATTTAGGCATCAACTTTACGAGATTAAGATCGGAACCTTACACTTCATGTAAAAGTTTGTTACAGTTTTATTGTAATTTCACCTTGGAAAAACCCTCATCCATTGCATTAAACTCTATTCATTCATTCATTCAAGTCCGTATTGGTGGTATACAAAGATACAACAATATTTATATACATGATACTAGTAAGAGAGAAACATTAGGACAGGGGACGGAAGGCACGCTGGTGCACTTATGCACGCCCTTTACTGACCTCTTAGGAATCAGAAGAGGTCAAGAGTGGATAGCCTAAGGGTATAGTTTTGGGGGTTAGGTGAAGATAATACAGAGTCTGATAGTGAGTTCCATGCATCAACTACTCGCTTACTAAAGTTATATTTCCTGCAGTCGAGTTTAGAGCAGTTTACGTTTGTATCTGTGTTGTTCATGTGTTGTTGTGGTTGAAGCTGAAGTAGTCGTTGACAGGAAGGACATTGTAGCAGGTGATTTTATGGGCTATGCTAAGCCCTATTTAAGGCAACATAGTTCTAAGCTTTCTAAACCTAGGATTGTAAGTCTAGTTGCATAAGGTATAATAATAATTAATAATAATAATTTATTAGATTTGTATGCCACCCCTCTCCAAAGACAGCTATACTGTTGTGGGTAGAGGAGTGCAGGACTCTTCTAGTAAAGTATTTCTAGTAAAGTATCTCTGGACATTTTCTAAAGTGTTTATGTCCGAAATGCGGTGTGGGTTCCAGACAGATGAGCTGTATCTATTGTATGTTCGTGTGTTGTTGTAGTTGAAGCTGAAGTAGTCATTGACAGGAAGGATGTTGTAGCAAATGATTTTATGGACCATACGACAGTGTTGTGCCAACTACAGACTCATCATGACATGGCCCAACATCACTGTAGGTTTTGCCATGCAACTTGTGTGGACTTCTTTCTTCAGACCAATGGGCAATCTGCCGAGTGGATGGGCCTGAAATCTTAATTCCAGCACATGGATTCCAGACCTGGTGCTTCCCGCCCCCCCCGCCCCCTCCAGCCTTCTGCCCCAGAGACAGCAGGCAAAGATTTGACGCTCCTCGGTTTAACATCCTGTGATTACTTTCTCAGTAAACACGGACATGCCACAATGCTGTGGTGTTGTCATGGTGCTAAAAATCCCTTTCTTTGGTTGTTTGCAATAGATGATATGTAAGGCATGGAATTTGTATTGTTTGGGTCAGGCTGAGGTCAAGCTTAGTTTAAAAATGTGTGCGGGAAGTATTTTTACGTAGATGAAATCATTGCTTGGATCAGAGAGCTAAACCAAGCTAGGCCCAGCTGTTTTTACAGCATAGTTTTCTATGTGCAAATCCAACACACAAAGATTCTCCAATGTGCTTGCATAGAGTCGCCTGCTGCTATGACACATATGTGTTTTTTAAATTATTAGATTCGTTTTTTACATTGTTCTTGTTATTGTTGTGAGCCGCCCCGAGTCTACGGAGAGGGGCGGCATACAAATCTAATAAATAAATAAATAAAAATAAATATATGCAGTACTGGGCAGCCAAAATTTTTACTGCCACGCTATGGGTGTGGCTTATTTTGTGGGTGTGGCTTAATGGTCATGTGATTGGGTAGGAGTGGCTTGCCGGCCGTGTGACCTGGTGGGAGTGGATTGAACGATCATCATCGTTCAAATGAACTGTCCTCTACTTACAACCTTCCCAGTGTCGCTCGCTGGGGTGACAATTTGCTTCGCATTTCCCACGCTCTCCTTCCTGGGTTGCCCCATCACCACCTCAGGCTGGGTAGCTAGGCGAATGGGTGCTGCCAGAAGCATAAATGCTGCCAGTGCTGCTTCCACTCACGCCTTCTGCTTGCATGTCAGGCGGGAGGTGGCCGCGCGAGGTTGAAGGGTTGCCAGGCAGGAGAGAGAGAGAAGTTTGTCCAAGGCCAGGAAGGAGGAAGGAGGAAAAAAGCAAGGGAGCCCAGACGCAGCAGCAGCAGCAGCAGGGGAAAAAGGAGAGCTGAGCCGAGACCGAGAATCCAGGAACTGATGATGATGATGATGATGATAATAATAATAATAATAATAATAATCATAATAATGTGCAGACTCTGTAAAGAAACAGATGAAACAATCGATCACATACTCAGCTGCTGCAAAAAGATTGCACAGACTGACTACAAGCATAGACATGATGCTGTGGCACAGATGATCCACTGGAACTTGTGCCGGAACTACCATTTCCCAGTGGCAAAGAACTGGTGGGATCATAAGCCCGAAAAAGTGGTCAAAAATGAGCAAGTAAAACTACTGTGCGACTTCTGACTTCAGACTGACCGAATTCTGAAGCATAACACACCAGACATCTTGATTGTGGAGAAAAAGAAAGTATGGATCATTGACATCGCTATCCCAAGGGACAGCAGAATTGAGGAGAAGCAGCTAGAGAAATTAGTGAAATACGAAGATCTAAAAATCGAGCTGCAACGACTCTGGCATAAGCCAGTGAAAGTGGTCCCAATGGTACTTGGAATACACCTGCTACAGAAAAACTATATATATTTTTGAAATCAGAACAAAAAAAATGATTCAGAAAATTACAAGGTCAACTGCGATGATTAAAAAAAATGTTTTTTGTACACTTGTGTTACTGTTTTCTTAATGTCGCCAATATATTTCCTATACCTGATAATAATGATGCTGCTCCATTGGAAACTATGCCTGCTACAGAAAAACTATATACATTTTTGAAATCAGAACAAAAAATGATTCAGAAAAGTACAAGATCAACTGCGATGATTACAAAAAAAATTTTTTGTAGACCTGTGCACCCACGACTGCCATTTTGACTTTTTAAAACTACCTCCCCAAAGATTATTCTGATTACAAACCCCTGACAACCTTCCCCGCCCCCTAGACCTCCAGTCTTCCCTTGGGATTTAATTGAAGTACAGAAAGCAAACAAAGCTGCAAACCCTTTGAAGGACATTTATGTAAGGAAAGAGTAGACATTCATCCATATACCTTGGCTATGACACAATACACACACGAAGAACTGAATTAACATCATTTTCTTTCATTACATTGAATAATGAAACCCTGAAGAAGGAAAATGCATCTGAAGTAAGAAATAAAGGTGTTATCTGCTTACTCATGGGAGTTAGGACTAGCAATACACATTTTCATTTATGTTTTTGATTATATGCATCTGCAAAGGGCCTGCAAGTGCCTCTTCTGCCTTCATTTAACATAGACTAACAATCCTGGGCCTAGAAAGTCTAGAACTACGGCGCCTAAAACACGATTTGAGTATTGCCCACAAGATCATATTCTGCAACATCCTACCGGTCAATGACTACTTCAGCTTCAACCGCAACAACACAAGAGCACGCAACAGATTCAAACTTAATACGAACCGCTCCAAACTTGACTGTAAAAAATATGATTTCAACAATCGAGTTATCGAAGCATGGAACTCATTGCCGGACTCAACTGTGTCAACCCCTAACCCACAACATTTCTCCCTTAGACTCTCCACGATTGACCTCTCCAGGTTCCTAAGAGGTCAGTAAGGGGCGTACATAAGTGCACTGGTGTGCCTTTCGTCCCCTGTCCAATTGTCTTTCCTTTCTCTCACTTATCATATATATTCTCTTCCTTTCATATATCCTCTCCTCTAAGTTCACTTTTACCCTCATATATATTACCACGTCTATTTTTCTTCCTATGTATTTGTGTATTGGACAAATGAATTTAAAAAAAACCCTGCCATATTTTAACTGCTGCAGTGAAGTAACTGTATGTCCAAAGAAGGAAGATAAACATTAATGTTTCCTTGTTTCATTTGTTAATGAAAGACTTAATAGACTTGGAAATATTATATTGTTATTGTATCACTGTCTGGCATCATTGTATCATCCCTTTGGAATTCACAAACATTCCCCACCTGGAAACCTTGCTCCTCAAATTGATGAGTAAAGCAGTTCAGTTAAAGACCCAGGGTTGGAAATCAACATTTGTTAAAGCTCTGACACTTACATCGCCTTCAAATCATACTGTACTTTTATTGTTGTACATCACCCTGAGTCTTCTTGGAGAAGGACGGTCTAAAAATCAATCTAAAATCTAAAATCCAAAAAACTAAAATCTAAAATCTGGACAATGACACCCACGCGAGCTCAGAAGACTATTTTGACCGCGGCGGTCTCCTCTTCTCATTAGTATCTCTCTGGCGGGAGGAAGATGCGCGCGCAAGCCGCCGCCGGCGCGGACTGGGGAGAACCGAGCCCTCTCCGGCCGCGCACGCAGGCGTTCCCTGCGACGTCGCGCCTGCGCAGACGCCTTCTCCGGGGAGGAGCCGCCGGCCGGATTGTGAGGAGAGCGCGAGAGAGCGCCTGCGCGGGCCGGAGGAGTAGGAGGGCTGGCAAATGGCGGCCGCGGGCGGCGTTGAGGCGGCTTTGGCAGCAGCCGCCGCCGCGGGCAACGAAGTCCCGGCCAGCTTGGCGGGGGTGCCGGCGCCCGCGCCGACGGTAATGGTGCAGCGCGAGCCGGCCTACAACTGGCAGGCCACGAAGCGGTCGCTGCGGGAGCGCTTCGCCTTCCTCTTCGCCAACGAGCTGCTGAGCGACGTGCGCTTCGTGGTGGGCAAAGGCGGCGCGCGGGCCGGCGGAGGGGGGGCCGGGCCGGGCCAGCAGCGCATCCCGGCTCACCGCTTCGTCCTGGCGGCCGGCAGCGCCGTCTTCGACGCCATGTTCAACGGCGGCATGGCCACCACCTCGGCCGAGATCGAGCTGCCCGACGTGGAGCCCGCCGCCTTCCTAGCTCTGCTCAGGTCCGAGGCGGAGGGATGAGTGAGGGGAGGACGGGCCCTTGCCTGCCCTTCCACACGACGGGGATGGTGGTGGGGGATTTAAACTGGGGAAGGGAGGGGTGTTATTAACCTGAAGAGGGGGTGTCCTTAAGGCACCAGTTGAAGGGGATAGAGCAGTGTTTCCCAACCGTGGCAACTTGAAGATATTTGGACTTCAACTCCCAGAGTTGAAATCCAAATATCTTCAAGTTGCCAAGGTTGGGAAACACTGGGATAGAGGAGCAATTCCTGAAGGTTTTTTGGGTGGTGGGTGGTGGTGGTGGTCCAGGAGCCACTTTGGCGCGGCTGGTGAGGATAGCAATAGCAATATTTAGATTCCTTTTTATTTTATTTTACTTTATTTTATATGCCGCTTCACAGTGCTTTACAGCCCTCTCTAAGTACAGAGTCAACGTATACTGCTCCAAAAAATACTTTGTTCTGTACAAAGTTGAATGTTCTGACAACATGTGAAATTGATGGTCAATCAGTGTTGCTTCCTAAGTGGACAATTGGATTTCACAGAAGTTTGATTTACTTGGAGTTATATTGTGTTGTTTAACTGTTCCCTTTATTTTTTGAGCAGTACAGAAAAAATTAACGCTCCTATTTTTAAAAATTATTATTATTATTATTATTATTATTATTATTATTATTATTATTTATTAGATTTGTAGGCCGCCCCTCTCCGAAGACTCGGAGCGGCTCACAACAACAAAACAGTACAAAAAGATTAGATTAGATTAGATTTATTGGATTTATATGCTGCCCCTCTCCGCAAACTCGGGGCGACAAAACTAGAAAGGGACTATTTTATCACTTTTTCTCAGGCAGTATATTCACCAAAATAAAGGGAATACTCAAAGAACACATCCTAGATCTGAATGAATGCAATATTCTCATTGAATATTTCATTTGACACAACTATTCCATTTGCACAACAGCATGTGAAATTGACTGTCAATCAGTGTTGCTTCGTAAGTGGACAGTTTGATTACACAGAGGTTTGATTTACTTGAAGTTATATTCTGTTTTTTTAAGTGTTCCCTTTATTTTTATTTATTTTGAGCAGTATATTTGGCCCCAACAATCTGGGTCCTCGTTTTACCCACCTCGGAAGGATGGAAGGCTGAGTCAGTCTTGAGCCTGGTGAGAATTGAACCGCTGGCAGTGGGCAGATTTATCTGCAATGCCTGCATTCTAACTAGAAGGAAGGGAGTGGGGAAGAGAGAGGGAGGGAAGGAAGGAAGAGCATTTAGACTTATATACTGCTTCACAGTGCTTTATAGCCCTCTCTTAGCGGTTTACAGTGTCAGCTTATTGACCCCAACAATTTGGGTCCTCATTTTACCCTCCTCAGAAGGATGGGTTAGTCTTCAGCCTGGTGAGAATTGAACCACTGGCAACGGGCAAAGTTAGCCTGCATTGCTGCATTTTAACTGCATTTTAAGAAAGAAGGAAGGAATAGCCCTTATTCTTATATACAGTGCTTTACAGCCCTCTCTAAGCGGTTTACAGAATCAACATATATTGCCCCTGACAATCTGGGTCCTCATTTTTTCCACCTTGGAAGGATGGAAAGCTGAGTCAACCTGATAACCCACCCCAGTTCTAACTAGAAGGAAAAGGGGGAGGGAGAGGGAAGGAAGGAATAACACTTAGACTTATATACCGCTTCACAGTGCTTTATAGCCCCCTCTTAGCAGTTTACAGAGTCAGCTTATTGACCCCAACAATCTGGGTCCTCATTTTACCCTCCTCAGTTGGATGGAAGGCTGGTGAGAATTGAACCACTGGCAGTGGGCAGAGTTAGCCTGAAATGCTGCATTCTAACTACATGGAAAGAAGGAAGGAAGGAATAGCTCTTAGTCTTATATACCACTTTACAGTGCTTTACAGCCCTCTCTAAGCGGTTTACAGAATCAACATATATTGCCCCCAACAATCTGGGTCCTCATTTTTTCCACCTCGGAAGGATGGAAAGCTGAGTCAACCTGATAACCCACCCCAGTTCTGTTTTTGAGGGGTGGTCAGGGGAAGCAATGGCAGGAAGGAGAGATTTGAGTGAGTGGACTTAACATGAGATTTAATTTATTTATTTTATTATTAATTTTATTCTGTCAAGTACGTATTGGTAGTATACATAGATATAATGCTGTTTATATACTTAAGATGGGTACTAATATGAGGGAAACATTAGGACAGGGGACGGTAGGCACTCTGGTGCACAACTGACCTCTTAGGAATGGGGAGAAGTCAACAGTGGATAGACTAAGGGTAAAATTTTCAAGGGTTTTGGCTTTGTGGTGGTGGTGGGGATAATGACATAGTTTATATAAAGATAGGTGCTGGTTTATGGCCTTAATATTGATTTGTCTTGGGGGTGGGGAGAATAATGTCATGGGTTATAAAAAGATACAAGCTGGTCTGTGACCATAAATATTTGATTTTGCTTTGTTTGGTGGGGGGTGCATAATGGCATGCTTTATATCGAGAGATATGCTGGTCCAGAACTAGTAAAGATTTGATTGGGCTTTGTTTTGGGGGGGGGGGGGTAATGGCATGGTTTTTATATAAAGATATATGCTGGTCTATGACCACAAATATTTGATTTGACTTTGGTTTGGAGTGTGGGATAATGGCATGCTTATAGAGAGATATAAGCTAGTCCAGGACTAGTAAAGATTTGATTTGATTTGGCTTTGTTTGGGTGTGTGTGTGGATAATGGCATGGTTTTTATATAAAGATATATGTCGGTCTATGACTTTAATAAAAATTTGATGTGGGTTTTTTGGCGGGGGTAGAGGGAGAGAATAATGACATGGGTTATAAAAAGATACATGCTAATCTGTGGCCTTAATAAATATTTGATTGAGCTTGGGGCGGGATGGGGGGCTAATGACATGCTTTATATAATTGTGATGTTCTTGGGGTTCTCTGTGATTGGATGTCTATTGCAGATGTTTTATCACCTAGCTAGGTAACATCATCAGTGTTGATTGCCTATTTGGATAATGAAATGTATGAAACAAACAATCAAATACAGCACCAAGGACAAGAAAAGGGTAATTGGATGAAATAATTAAAAATCACTTAGCCATCCATAATGGTGGTTATACTAGAATGTCTGCATTGGCACAAAGAGATGGATCCTGGTTATTAAGGCAGGATGGCACAGTGAATTTAGCCGTCACTTTTCTAAAAAAACCAAAAAACCATCTTTGCTTATTCTTTAAAAGGTATTTGCCATGATGATAATGTGGATTACCATATGCCTGTTTTCAATATGAGTTTAAACGGTCCTCTTAAAGGTATACAAAAAGATTTTATTTCCATTTGTTGTGGAAAATGCTGTCACATTGCCTATTGCAGAAAAAAGAGGTTGTGTCCCTTGGGGAAATTGTGGAGGCCTCAGAAAGTTCCATAGGTTTGGCTGCTCCTTCCTTGCCGAATAATATAGATTATTGGAGATTTCGAAGTAGAGACTTGGGAGTGAAAAGACGCAAGTCAAAATATTTGAACTTGATAAGGTAGATTGAGGGGATTTTGACCTGGATTTCTCGGAATGCAACATCTCTTGTTTTAGGCCCAGAGGCAATCTCCTGCTTTTTGAGTTTGGAAAGTGATTGATTGCCTTTTTTGCAGATATTAGTGGAAAGTTTGGTTTATATACAGTATGTAGGTACAGTGATACCTCGTCTTACAAACGCCTCGTCATACAAACTTTTCGAGATACAAACCCGGGGTTTAAGATTTTTTTGCCTCTTCTTAGAAACTATTTTCACCTTACAAACCCACCGCCACCACTGGGATGCCCCGCCTCCGGACTTCCATTGTCAGCGAAGCACCCGTTTTTACGCTGCTGGGATTTCCCTGAGGCTCCCCTCCATGAGAAACCCCACCTCCGGACTTCCGTGTTTTTGTGATGCTGCAGGGGAATCCCAGCAGCGCATAAACGGGCACTTCACTGGCAACGGAAGTCCGGAGGTGGGGTTTCGAGGACTTCGGTGTTTTTGCGATGCTGCAATTTCACTGATGCTCCCCTCGCTGGGAAACCCTACCTCCGGACTTCCATTGCCAGCGAAGCGCTTGTTTTTGCGATGCTGGGATTCCCCTGAAGCATCGCAAAAACATGGAAGTCCGGAGGTGGGGTTTCCCATGGAGGGGAGCCTCAGGGGAATCCCAGCAGCATTAAAACCGACACTTCGGCTAGCAAAATGGGTGAATTTTGGGCTTGCACGCATTAATTGCTTTTCCATTGATTCCTATGGGAAACATTGTTTCGTCTTACAAACTTTTCACCTTAAGAACCTCGTCCCAGAACCAATTAAGTTTGTAAGACAAGGTATCACTGTATTGCAAAATCAGCTTTGTGTCATAAAATGAAGAATATAAAGAAGCTACTAAGACAAAGTGGCATGAATAACCATGTATTTATCTTATTTGATTTTCCTTTTCTTTTCTTTTTTAGATTTTTATATTCAGATGAAGTTCAGATTGGTCCCGAAACTGTTATGACCACTCTCTATACAGCTAAGAAGTATGCTGTCCCTGCCCTAGAAGCTCACTGTGTCGAATTTCTCACCAAGCACCTTCGGGCAGATAATGCTTTTATGCTGCTTACTCAGGTAACAATCCAACTGTTTGGTTGGAGTTGTGTGTTTCAAACTTTTTTGAATTCTGGAGCCCTGAATTCAAGGCTCCAGGGCTAGACTTTCAATGGGGCTTGGGGACTAATTATCACATGCTTTCTGAAACAAAATTGAACGAGATTTATTTATTTATTTATTCAACTTCTGTGCCGCCCACTCCCGAAGGACTCAGGGTGGCTTACAACAACAATATAAATACAATTAGATTAGATTAGATTTATTGGATTTATATGCCGCCCCTCTCCGCAAACTCGGGGCGGCTCACAACAATAATAAAAACAGTACATAGTAACAAATCCAATGCCCAATCTAATTACAATTTTAAGTTAAAAAATTCATAAAACAATCCCAATATATATATATATAAAAACAGGCACACAATCAATCAATCAAGCGGCAAAACAATATGGGCAAGGGGGAGATGTTTCAGTTCCCCCATGCCTGACGACAGAGGTGGGTTTTAAGGAGTTTACGAAAGGCAGGGAGGGTGGGGGCAATCCTAATCTCAGGGGGGAGCTGGTTCCAGAGGGTCGGAGCCCCCACAGAGAAGGCTCTTCCCCTGGGTCCTGCCAGACGACATTGTTTAGTCGACGGGACCCGAAGAAGGCCGACTCTGTGGGACCTAACCGGTCGCTGGGATTCGTGCGGCAGGAGGCGGTCCTGAAGATATTCTGGTCCGGTGCCAATATAATATACAATATAAATAGATACAAAACGATAGAAAGAAGTTGAACATTATCTAAAACGAAAACCCCATGAAAAAAAGTTATTATAAATAGGACAGTCACAATCATGTACATGTACACCATTCCTACAGTTGGCCATCAGAGATGTACATTTATGGCCCCCAGGCCTGCCAGCAAAGCCAGGTCTTTGTGGCCTTAAGAAAGGCCAGCGGGGTGGGAGCAGTACGGACATCGGGCAGTAGTTGGTTCCATAGAGCCGGGGTAGCCGCCGAGAAGGCCCTCCCCCATAGTCCCGCCAATCTGCATTGCTTAGTGCAGTGTTTCCCAACCTTGGCAACTTGAAGATATCTGGACTTCAACTCCCAGAATTCCCCAGCCAGCATTTGCTGGCTGGGGAATTCTGGGAGTTGAAGTCCAAATATCTTCAAGTTGCCACGGTTGGGAAACACTGGTTTAGTAGACGGGACCTGGAGGAGACCAACTCTGTGAGCTCTTATTGGTCTTAAGCGGCAATAGATGGTCCTGTAGATTGCAACGTGTACCCAGTTCAAGTGCAGAGTTGTCCTTAAATGTAGTTAAGTACTGTAGAATAAGTTGCATTGTTGGTCTTTCATTTATTACTATGTAATTCTTCTTTCTTGTAGTAAGAATTAAATCTGAGAAGGTTTGGGAAAGGAGCATTAAATTAAAATTCCCTTAAAAGCAGCAAACTTTCCTTCAGTTTCTTTCAGTTAAAATAACCGTGACTTTTATTATGGAATGTTTATGTTTATTTAGATTTGTATGCCGCCCCTCTCCGCAGACTCGGGGCGGCATGTTGAAATACAGTGATCCCTCGATTATCGCGAGGGTTCCGTTCCAAGACCCCTCGCGATAATCGATTTTTCGCGATGTAGGGTTGCGGAAGTAAAAACACCATCTGCGCATGCGCGCCCTTTTTTCATGGCCGCGCATGCGCAGATGGTGGAGTTTGCGTGGGCGGCAGGGAAGACTCAGGGAAGGTTCCTTCGGCCGCCCAGCAGCTGATCTGCTCGGCAGCGCAGCAGCAGCGAGCAGACAAAGATCGGGGTTTCCCCGCCGCCCACGCAAAGGGGAAACCCCGATTCGGCTCCTCGCTGCGCTGCCGAGCAGATCAGCTGCTGGGCGGCCGAAGGAACCTTCCCTGGGTCTTCCTCGCTGATGCCCCCGCTCTCCCGCCCGCCCGCCGCCCGCCAGCAAGAGGGGGAGAGATAGAGAAAGAGAGAAGGAAAGAAAGAGATGAGAGAGGGAGGAAGAGAGTGTGAGAGAGGAAGAAGCAAGAGAGAGAAAGAGAGAGAGAAAGAAAGATGAGAAAGGAAGGAAGAGAGTGATGTCATCGGGTGGGAAAAATCGCGATATAGCGTTTCGCGAAGAACGAGATCGCGAAAATCGAGGGATCACTGTATTATCACATGCTGTGGGAGTGAGATGAGCAGTTTCTCAATTTGATAAGTAAAAAAGTAAACTATTTCTGTTAACTGTAAGCTAAAATAGCGTAATTTTGGACAAATATTTTTGGATAGGCTCGTTTATTTGATGAACCTCAACTGGCCAGTCTCTGCCTTGACACAATAGACAAAAGTACTATGGACGCAATAAGTGCAGAAGGCTTTACAGATATTGATATAGGTAAGTAGCTCCTAAACATGAATGCGTTTACATTACATTGGCAATCTGTGACAATCCCCCACCCTCCTCACTTTCTGTAAAAGCTTAAAGACCTATCTGTGCCACCAGGCTTTGGGGCCATTAGACCCTTGCCCCCTGGCCGACGAATGTAGTTTGTTTTGCGATGTGAATGGGAATGAATGATTTTAAATTTTAATAGAGTTTTAAACTTTTTTCTAGTAAAATTAATTGGATTTTTAGATTTGTACATTGTACATTGTTTGCTATGTTGTGAGACGCCCCGAGTCCTCGGAGTGGGGCGGCATACAAATCCAATTAATAAATAAAATAAATAAATAAATACAGATGATGTTGGTGTTCGGTTCCCATTAATCCTGATCGCTAATTGGAATCAGAATCCCACAGCATCCAAAGAGGACTAGATTCCTGGTTCCTTTAAAAAAAATAAGTTTTCATATACAGTGTTCCCTCGATTTTTGCGGGTTCGAACTTAGCGAAAAGTCTATACCACGGTTTTTCAAAAATATTAATTAAAAAATACTTTGCGGTTTCCTCCCCTATACCATGGTTTTTCCCGCCCGATGACGTCATATGTCATCACCAAACGTTCGTCCACCTTTAATAAATATTTTTTTTAATAAACTTTAATAAAGAAACATAGTGAGTAATAATCTAAATGGTTGCCAAGGGAATAGGAAATTGCAATTTAGGGGTTTAAAGTATTAAGGGAAGGCTTGTGATACTGTTTATAGCCAAAAATAGTGTATTTACTTCCGCATCTCTACTTTGCGGAAATTCAACTTTCGCGGGCGGTCTCGGAACGGATCCCCTGCGAAAATCGAGGGAACACTGTATACCTCCCATCAATAGGAGATCTGCTAATATGATACCTTTTGGGTTGCCAGTTTTTTGCAGCATTATTCTCTGCTGATTTTGCAGCATAATTACTTAACTTTTATGCTGAAATATTCTGGCTGAATTACTACTGGATGAATTTTTTGATTAAGGTGTGAATAGGATTACAGCAGTATCAAACTATTTTGGTGCAGGGCAATTACTTCAATAGCTAGAAGTCATTTTATGCAACGGTAGTTCTGATTCATTCTTCAGTATGCAGAATGTATGCATTCCCCATTAGAAGATGATTCATATCTTGCTTCATCAGGGAAGGGGCAGCTGTCCGAAACCAGTTTAGCTGGAATCGGGCCCGAAGTCAGACTTGCAATGTGTCACGATCTTATTTGATCTATGCAAAAGTGTGCAATAAATGCCAATCTTCTTTTTCAGACACACTGTGTGCCGTGCTGGAAAGAGACACACTCAGTATTCGAGAGAGCCGGCTCTTTGGAGCCGTTGTGCGTTGGGCCGAAGCAGAGTGTCAGAGGCAGGAGCTACCACTCACCTCTGCCAATAAGCAGAAAGTACTTGGCAAAGCTCTCTCTTTAATCCGTTTCCCACTCATGACCATTGAAGAGTTTGCAGCAGGTAACTGTTCTGATTGGCTTTGTCGCTGCAAAAACCGAAGTTAAAATAGGAAAATCTGTATCATTCCAATTTAATATATGCGCTGCTGAAGCGAGCTTGTTAAATAGAAAAACCTATTAATGCTCCTATCTTAACGCATTCTTACTAGAAAGGACCTATTTTATCGCTTTTTCTCAGGCAGTATATTCACCAAAGCAAGGCAAAGGTGCACCATGTTTTGACTCCTCCTTAAACTGTTCAGCAGTCTAGCAATTTTGTGAAAACCCTTTAGTAAAATTCCAGATAGTCTTACTCCAAAAGAAGCATGGGACCTATATTCACAGATTCAGCATCCTTTCAGTAGGATATCATTGGGAGCTTTTAGTGATGTTGCATGGGAAATGTTGGCCGCATGCTGAAAATAAACCAATTGATTTCACCTAAAATCTTATGCTTATTTTGAAATGTTCGCACCACTAAGGACAGGGGTTTGGGTATGAGCATGTATGCTTATTTGATCATGTGAGGTTTTATAAAACCAACATTTAATTGTACCTCTGTTGAACTTTGTGACTACATAAAACTGCTTTGCATTTTACACTCCAACTTGATTCATTTTGCCTTATCATTTTGCTGATAAGGTCCCACAGAGTTGGCCTTCTCCGGGTCCCATTGACCAAACAATGTCGCTTGGTGGGCCCCAGGGGAAGAGCCTTCTCTGTGGCAGCCCCAGCCCTCTGGAATCAAATCCCCCCGGAGATTAGAACAGCCCCCACCCTCCTTGTCTTTCACAAATTACTCAAGACCCACCTTTATCGCCAGGCATGGGGGAACTAAGACATCTCCCTCAGGCTGTTATATTTTATATTTGGCATGTATGTGCTGTATGGTTTTTTTAATCGTTGGGGTTTTATATATCTTTTTTATTATTAGATTTGTTCTATTGTTCTATTGCCTTTTTATTACTGTTGTGAGCCGTCCTGAGTCTTCAGAGAGGGGCGGCATACAAATCTAATAAATTATTATTATTTAAATCATACAAATCTAAATTTCTATAATTTGAGTCTATTTAATTTCCTTGATCGCCCACAGAATGGTGCTTATTGTACATGCACCATACAAAGCAGCTAGGCCAGTAAAAAAATATATATTTTAATTCTGTTGCTGGTTGGAAAGCTTGGCAACACGTACCTTTAATTAATGGACAATGGAGAAGAATTAATTGCCAGCATAAACCACAAAGACTGTCTGACTACAAACTTCTTCTTTTCTTGTCAGATTTCTTAGAAAGATTGAAATCCACCCCCACCCCCCCTTTGCAGGGCCAGATATTGCTGTTAACAGCTATAATCCAGGAGTGGAATAAATGTTTACATACTCTTATCTCTATTTTTTTTAAATTCAGTTGTCGTCTTGGTACAGAATATGTTCTGCTCAGTTGCATTCCTTCCATTTTTCCCCACCCAGGTCCTGCTCAATCTGGTATTTTGTCAGACCGGGAAGTAGTCAATCTTTTCCTACATTTTACTGTCAATCCTAAACCTAGAGTTGATTATATTGACCGACCAAGATGCTGTCTTAGAGGGAAGGAGTGCAGCATAAACAGATTCCAACAAGTGGAAAGTCGTTGGGGTTACAGTGGAACAAGTGACCGGATCAGGTATGGGTTCCGGGTTTTCAGTAACATGTCAATCATAGTGCTTTGAGTGGAGAAGTTTCCAAAACACCACACAGCAAGAAACTGCTGGTCTAGTTGGAAAGCAAATATATTCATTTTCCCTTTTATAACTGATGCATCCCGTGATGGTCCATTATAAATACACTATAATAAAAGCAATAAAGTACCACTCAGGGGTAACACTTAAAAGGCTACATAGCATATCAAAAAGCAGAGGATCATTAAAATAAGGTGAGTGTCCAAACTGATGAAGCTTTGAATTTAGCAGAAAAGTTGTTATTACCCTTCGACCATGATGCACCAAAGGAAGAAGCTTATCAGTGTTTTTGCAGAGATCAGAAGTTGTGAGAAAGAAGGGTAGGCCAGTTTATCCAAGGAATCGGCAGCAGATTAGTTTTTAGCTGCCAAATGTTGGGTTGTGAAATGGAGGGATTTTCTTATGATTCATATAAGATTTTTCCAGGGGCAGAACTTCCCCTGGAAAATAGTACTCTGGTTAAGTTGGTAAATGGGTCCATACCTTTTCACTGAAATAAGCTATCATCTGTTCTTTAAAAAAAAAATCTAGTTTGTGAAATAGCAGATTCAGATAATAATCTGTTTCTCTCTCTTTTTTTAAAGGTTCACGGTTAATAGAAGAATTTCAATTGTGGGATTTGGACTATATGGTTCTATTCATGGCCCTACAGATTATCAAGTTAATATACAGGTACAATTGTTTTTCAAGTCTATAATGAATGAGTTTTGTTGAGCTGAAATCATAGATATACCACTGTTGTGAAATCCTGGGTGTTGTCTGAGCTTGGTTTGCAGGCATTTCATTAACTAACTAGGTAGCATGATCAGTGTATTAATATTCTATAAATGATGTATCACTATAAATGATGTATCACTTAGGATGGCTCACATTAGGTTAAGAGGAAACTGGGAAAGTATCTCTGTTTAACTGTTGTTACACAATTATTTTAAAAGAGATTAATATTTACGTAATGGCAATACTAATATTACTGTTAACAAGTAGGTGGGTGTTCTAAAGAGAAACATGTATTTTGTAAGTATGGAGGTACAGTATACAAATGCTTCATCATCAGTCTCCCTGAATCAGCCATTCAGTATTGGAAGAATCTGACTTTGAAAGAGACTATACCAGTCTAGAATGGAATGGAATGGAATAGAATAGTAGAGTTGGAGAGGACCTTGGAGGTCTTCTAGTCCAACCGTTCCCTGCTTAGGTACGAAACGCTGCACCACTTCAGACAAATGGTTATCCACATCTGAAAAACTTCCAGTGTTGGAGCATTCACAACTTCTGGAGGCAAGCTGTTCCATTGATTAATTGTTCTAACGGTCAGGAAATTTCTCCTTAGTTCTAGGTTCCTTCTCTCCTTCATTAGTTTCCATCCATTGCTTCTTGTCCTATCATTAGGTGCTTTGGAGAATAGCTTGACTCCCTCTTCTTTGTGGCAACCCATGACATATTGGAACACTGCTAGCATGTCTTCCCTGGTCCTTCTTTTCATTAAACTAGACATACCCAATTTAAACTAAATTAAATAGAAAACTAGATCGATTTTTTTTACTCCAAATTTATTAAATTTGATAAAATCCAATTTTTTAAACCATCAATTTTATCCACTCTGTTTACAAGGAAGTTAAAGGTTTTTTAATCCTCTTCTTAGAAGCACTATGCCATTTTGTTTTAATTAAATCACACCTCACCTTCTTTTGGGAACATGTCACCCAGGATGATGCAAATAACATGATACACATTTGATTTGCTTTAATCTTTCCCTATGTATGAAATAACATGCAAAAGATTGAATCAGCATCTGCCATTAAGAGCAATCAAACAGCATGTCAGTGATTATAATAAAGAGGAGTGTTATGTTCTGTGGTGTATATTGTGTCTCCTTGGTAGCTGTTTGGGGATGGAGATAGCTAGAGAATATCTAAAGTGATTAGTAAACATTATAAGCTGTGCCTAGAAATAGTAAATAGCTGGCATAAAGGCAGGAGTGGGAGGTTAATATTCCTCCTTTTTTGAGTTGTATATCTGCATTTTTCTCTTATTTTGGCAAAACTGTGGTGTGCTATTACTTGAGATCAAGCCAAGGTGTTGCCATAGCAAGAGCTGATAATTATTCTTCCAGTGTTGGTTTGGAGCAGGTATCCTCACCAATTCATTCCTTGATCTTTGCTTAGCTCCCTGCCTTTATTAAATGTTATTGGTAAAAGTGAAACTTATACAGTGGTACCTCATGATACGAAATCCTCGCCATACGAACAACCCGAGATACGAACCCGGGGTTCGGAATTTTTTTGCCTCTTCTTACGAACTTTTTCCATCTTACGAACCCGCTGCCCGGCTGTTGCTTTTTGAAACAGCCGGGGGGCTTCTCAGCTTCCTCCTGCACCCGAACGCCAAACCCAAACTTCCGGGTTCGGTGTTCGGGAGGCCACCGAGAAGCCCCCTGGCTGTTTCAAAAGGTGACAGCTGGGCGACGGGGCTTCTCGGTGGCCTCCCGAACGCCGAACCCGGAAGTTTGGCAAAAGTTTGGGTTCGGGTGGCCGCCGAGAAGCCCTACCGCCTAGCTGTCGCTTTTTGAAACAGCCGGGGGGCTTTTCGGCGGCCATCTGAACCCAAACTTTTGCCAAACTTCCGGGTTCGGCATTGGGAGAACGCTGAGAAGCGCCTGGCTGTTTCAAAAGGTGACAGCCGGGCGGCGGCGTTTTTTTGTGGGTTTTTTTCCGTTGCACGCATTAATTCATTTTACATTGTTTCCTATGGGAAACAATGTTTCGTCTTACGAACTTTTCGCCTTACGAACCTACCCCGGGAACCAATTAGGTTCGTAAGACGAGGTATTACTGTATGTTACAACTTATTTGCTTCCAGTGATAATATTTACTTCCTAAAACGTTACTAGGAATCTACAAGGTTCCACAGGCAGTTCAGATGTGCCTGCTTTGTAAGCAAGGACATTATTCACAAATTCCAATTGAAGGCCTAATTTTACCACATTGATTTTTGAAAGTTTCCTTGCTAGAGCCTCATACTAAACATTTGGGTCTGGAACTGGATAAGTTAAACAGGCTTCAAAAGCAGTGTTCTGGGTGCGCTTTGTTTACGCTTAGAAAATACATCCTTACAAGACAAAAGAAAATTTTCCATTGCTCTCTTCCTACAGATAATTGAATACGAGAAAAACCAGACTCTAGGACAAAACGACACTGGATTTAGCTGCGATGGAACAGCCAGCACTTTTAGAGTTATGTTCAAAGAACCAATAGAGATTTTGCCAACTGTGTGTTACACTGCGTGTGCAACTTTGAAAGTAAGACCTTTTTGAAATTGTGGGAAACGGTAACTATAAGGCAAGGAATGGATGATGTGAAGACAGAGGAAGTCCTCAACTTATAACAGTTCATTTAGTGACCGTTTGAAGTTATGACAGCACTGAAATGGCATTTGGGTCATTTGACCATTTTTTTTCACACAAACAGCCATTGTGGCATCCCAAATGGTTATGTGATCAAAATCCAGAGGTTTGCCAATTGGCTCATATTGATGACAGTTTGTTTGTTTATTTATTTATTGGATTTGTATGCCGCCCCTCTCCGCAGACTCGGGGCGGCTAACAACAATGGTAAAACAACATGTAACAATCCAATTTAATAAAAGAACTAAAAACCCTTATTATAAAAAACCAAACATACACACAAACATACTATGCATAACTTGTAATGGCCTAGGGGAAGGAATATCTTAGCTCCTCCATGCCTGGCGACAAAGGTGGGTCTTGAGTAATTTGCGAAAGACAAGGAGGGTGGGGGCCGTTCTAATCACAGTTGCAGCGTCAAGTGATCATCTTTCACAACTTTCTGACAATGGGGGAAGCCAGATTCCTAACTTAACAACTGCAGTCATTCACTTAACAACGGTGGCCAGGAAGGTCCTCAAGTGGGCCAATGCTCCCTTAACAACGGTCTCAATTAGCAAAAAAATTTGGGCTCAAATGTGGTCGTAAGTCAAGATTTCCCTGTATAAATCTAATAATAATAATAATTAGAGAAGGATGTAGGGGTAGTGATTTCTGACAGTCTCCAAATGGGTGAACAGTCGGCCAGGTGGTAGGGAAAGCGAGTAGAATGCTTGGCTGCATAGCTAGAGGAATAACAAGCAGGAAGAGGGAGATGGTGATCCCGCTGTATAGAGCGCTGGCAAGACCACATTTGGAATACTGTGTTCAGTTCTGGAGACCTCACCTACAAAAAGATATTGATCAAATTGAACGGGTCCAAAGACGGGCTACAAAAATGGTGGAAGGTCTTAAGCATAAAACGTATCGGGAAAGACTTCATGAACTCAATCTGTATAGTTTGGAGGACAGAAGTGAAAGGGCAGGGAAACAATTGAAACATTTAAATATGTTAACATTTAAATATGTTAAATAAGGTTCGGGAGGGAAGTGTTTTTAATAGGAAAGTGAACACAAAAACAAGGGGACACAATCTGAGGTTAGTGGGGGGAAAGATCAGAAGCAACGTGAGAAAATATTATTTTACTGAAAGAGGAGTAGATGCTTGGAACAAACTTCCAGCAGACATGGTTGGTAATTCCACAGCAACTGAATTTAAACATGCCTGGGATAAACATCCATCCATCCTAAGATAAAAATACAGGAAATAGTATAAGGGCAGACTAGGCGGACCATGAGGTCTTTTTCTGCCGTCAATCTTCTATGTTTCTAATTCAGGAAATGCTTTTTAAAGTTCTGTTTGCTATAGGACAGTGATGGCAAACCTTTTCGGCACTGGGTGCCCAAACTGGGATGCGCGTGCATGTGTATGTGCCAGAAATCCAAAGACCAGCTGGCTGGTGCAAACGTGCCTGTTTTTTGGGCAATTTTTTTGGGCCCTTTTTCAGGCCCGGACTATTTTGGTGGGTGTTTTTTGGGCTGTTTTCAGGCCATTTTCTGGTGCTCCTGCACCCACAAAGACTAGCTGGCCGGCATTGGAAACCAGGTTCACCATTTATTTATTTATTTATTCAATTTTTATGCTGCCCTTTTCCTTAGACCCAGGGCGGCTTACAACATGTTAGCAATAGCACTTTTTAACAGAGCCAGCCTATTGCCCCCACATCCGAGTCCTCATTTTACCCACCTCGGAAGGATGGAAGGCTGAGTCAACCTTCAGCAGGTGATGAGATTTGAACTGCTGACCTTCAGATCTACAGTCAGCTTCAGTGGCCTGCAGTACAGCACTCTACCTGCTGCGCCACCCTGGCTATAGTATGTCTCTTGTAAAATCATAATGCATTCCAGTTTACCTATCCCACAATAATGATTTTCTGCTTTTATTTAGGGCCCTGATTCTCATTACGGCACCAGGGGTTTGAAGAAAGTGATCCACGAGTCTCCAACTTCAAGCAAAACTTGCTTTTTCTTTTTTAGCTCACCGGGTAACAACAATGGAACATCAATAGAAGATGGACAAATACCAGAAATTATATTTTATACGTAACTTCAGAAAACGGGGAATGAAGCAAAGGGAAAAAAAAATTGCTTTGAACACGAACAGAAGGGAAACACGAAATACTGTGAATTTTTGTAAATACATAATCTCAGATGTGTTATAAAACTGAAATATTGTACACGGAGGGAACCAAGCACTAGTATTCTCTACCTACATTGATGATACACAGCCAAACTTTCTTGAACTAAAATATACTTACCTGTACATAAATCCTTAACATGGTCTTTTAAAATGTGCTTACCATAATCTGGGAACAGAAAAAGAGCACTTTTCCTTTGAAATACACTTGCGGCAGATTACGTATCTGTGGATATTGTGATTGTGCTCCTGTACAGTGCAACGCGTTAAACTGAATTGTCATTCTTAAAATTAACCACGAATTAGAATTAAGGATGATACAAATTCATCCATAATAGTACTCAATGCCTGTATATAAACTTAGCTAGTTTTGTTGTGTATTGGAAAAACCGTTATCCAGAAGTCAGTTGTATGAAGCTATTCTTTAACTATAAAGTGAAGTGTGGATGAAATGAAATATCTTTTTGAATACTTGCAGAGATCTTGAATATTTTCAGTTTGTAAGGAAGCAGTTGTTAGTCCGGTAAATATGCAGTTTTTAAGGAAATTGGGCAAATTTCAGAGAACTATTAATGGGTACTTGAGCCCTGGTTTTCTCAAATGGCAAATTGTTGGATGAGATGGGTGGTAATGCAATTATGCATACTTACTCAGAAGGAAATCTCAATAAGACCTCTTTTGTGGTACTAGAGGATTATTTTCTGATGATTGAGATAATTATGGCTCAGAGTTTGCTTTAAAACTTCTTACCAGTTCATGTAGTTTTAAACCCTTCTCAGTTTCTGCCTATAAAGTTAATTTTGTTGAGGGTTTCCTGCTAACTGGCTTGTAAAGTCACTTGAAAATACAGTGGTCCCCTGATTATTGCGAGGGTTCCGTTCCAGGACCCCTCGCAATGATCGGTTTTTCGCGAAGTAGCGGTGCGGAAGTAAAAACACCATCTGCGCATGCGCAGATGGTGTTTTTACTTCCGCCGCAGCAGCAAGGAGCCGAAGATTGGGGTTTCCCCGCCGCCCACGCAAACTCCTCGCTGCTGCTGCGCCCGCCGCTTGTCTTGTCCGCCCGCCGCTTGTCTGCACGCCCGCCGCTCGCCCGCCCTTCGCCTGCCCACGCCGTTCGCTCGCGCCGCTTCCCAGCTGAGTCCCGAAGCCAAACGCGGAAGTTCGCCTTTGCCTTCTGGCTTCAGGACTCAGCTGGGAAGCGGCGCGAGCAAACGGCGTGGGCGGGCGAAGGGCGGGCGCGCGGACAGGCAGGCGGCGGACAAGCAGCGGGCGGACAAGACAAGCGGCGGGCGCGGCAGCAGCGAGGAGTTTGCGTGGGCGGTGGGGAAACTCCTCGCTGATGCCCGCCGCTCGCCCTCCCGCCAGCAAGAGGGGGAAGACCCAGGTAAGCCGCCCAGCAGCTGATCTGCCCGGCGCCATCTACGCATGCGTGGCCATAGAAAAAAAGGGCGCGCATGCGCAGATGGTGTTTTGACTTCCGGGTTGAAAAATCGCCATATAGCCGTTCGCAATGATCGGGATCGCGATACCCGGGGGATCACTGTACTGCAAAATATTTGAAGAGGTAAAACCAAAAAGCACATTTGTTATAATAGATGATGCTTGGAATCAAACTTTCAATTGCAAACCCTCGTACCTAATGCTAATTATCAGTTGGAATTCTAATCCTGTAGAAGTTTTGATTATGATTACAATGATTTTAATCCCGCCTGCAGTGGTATTGCCTTGGTTTCTGATTCTAGATCTGTTTTATTATTATTATTATTATTATTATTATTATTATTATCATCATCATCATCATTATTTAGATTTGTATGCCGCCCTTCTCCGTAGACTTGGGGCGGCTCACAACAGTAATAACACAATATATATAGCACGAATCCCAGTGACCGGTTAGGTCCCACAGAGTTGGCCTTCTCCGGGTCCCGTCGACTAAACAATGTCGTTTGGCGGGACCCAAGATAAGAGCCTTCTCTGTGGCGGCCCTGACCCTCTGGAACCAGCTCCCCTCGGAGATCAGAACTGCCCCCACCCTCCTTGCCTTTCGTAAAGTTCTTAAGAACCATCTCTGCCGTCAGGTATGGGGAAACTGAGACATCTCCCCTGGGCCTATACAGTTTATACATGGTATGTTTGTGTGTATGCTTGCTTTTAATAATGGGGTTTTTAGTGTTTTTTAAATAATTAGATTTGTTCTTACATTGTCTTTGTTGTCGTGAGCCGCCCCGAGTCTGCGGAGAGGGGCGGCATACAAATCTAATTAATAATAATAATAATAATAATAATAATATAATAATAATAATATAACAAATCTAATAGTTAAAAGTCACTAAAAACCCTGTATTAAAAAGAAAACATACACACAAACATACCATGCATAAACTGTATAGGCTCGGGGGAGATGTCTCAGTTCCCCCATGCCTGGCGGCAGAGGTGGGTTTTAACCCTGTTTAGATGTCAGGTCATAAGTATTCAAAATGTAACTAGATTCAGAAGCACAAAAATACATGACCGAAGAAACAGTAAAAATAAGTTATAATCTATACAGGTCTCAGGACACCCAGGGATGTATTGAAATTTCAGCTGCAGACTTCCCTGGATAAAGCATGTAAGACAACAATGGTGCCTTACACAAAATATATTGAATTAAATCTGTTGACTAGAAATGATGGGTATTATGGTCTTAACACAAAGGGCATTCTTACAGAAGGCTACTTCAGCACACTGAATAGTGGAATGGGCAGAACTTTCAGTGGAACCAGTCAACTTATTTAAGGAGGCCCTTTATGTGTGAGAGTGATTGGCTACAGGAATACATTGTTTTCTTTTTTGACAGGTTAGGATACCCTCGCCCAACACACTTGAGACGAAAAGCTTTGTCAGATTGCGCAAAACATTGAGCCATCAACTAATCCAGAGCTTGTCATGCTTCATAACTTTTAAGATGTGTGAATTTCAAACTTCCAGAATTTCTCCAGCCAGGCTGGCTCGGGGAATTCTGAGAATTTTGAAGTTTAAGCATCTTAAAAGTTTTCAAGTTTGAGAAACATTGAATTTAGCCAATGGGCACTGCCAGTATATAGAATAACAGCTGGAAGGGGCCCTTGAGGTCTTCTAGTCCAACCATCCTAAATTACCCTCCAATTCTAACCATCGCTGAAATACGGGGGTCGCCCAGAAAGCAAGGCATCACATTTTTTTTCTTCAACAATTATTTATTGAACACAATGAAACTTGCACACAAGAAAGAATGATGTTTCTTCTACACTCCCTATTTTTCTACGTGATCGCCATCCCGTTCTATGGCCTTCCAGTGAGACACAAGGGCATGTACGCCCTGTTGATATCACTCCTTGTTCTGGTAACAAAGTTATTTCTGCACTCAACTGTCTTCTAATGACCTCACCCTTTGTGCCCAGCAATTAACCATACTTCTGCTGACTGCAGGTTCTCCATAAACTACCCAAACGTTTGTGAATGTTCTCAACAGTTTCTTTCTCTGCACTGAGAAATTCAATGACGACATGCTGCTTGTAACGTACATCACTTACAGAAACCATTTCGAAACACTATCTGTAGAAATGCAAAATTTAAACATGCACTCCTGACAATTCAAATAATGTATATCTAAAGTTTCGCATTCATACCATTGCTGTAGGCTGAGAAAAAAAATGGTGCCTTCCTTTCTGGGCAACCTTTGTAGCTGTGTGAATTTTCTGCTAGATTTTTGGACGTCTTATTAGCCATGCGGTCTGAAGATGCCCAAACACTGAAAATGTGGACTTGCTTTATAAATGTACTTTAGAATAATAGAATTCTTATTGGCCAAGTGCCATTAGACACGAGGTGCATAAGCTCTCAATAAAATAATAGTGATAGTGATACACTATTCAAGAAAATAGAGGGAACACTCGAACACATCCTAGATCTGAATGCATGAAATATTCTCATTGAATACTTTGTTCTGTACAAAGTCGAATGTGCACAACAGCATGGGAAATTGTCAATCAGTGTTGCTTCCTAAGTGCACAGTTTGATTTCACAGAAATTTGATTTACTTGGAGTTACATTGTGTTGTTTAAGTGTTCCCTTTATTTATTTTTGAGCGTGTACAGTGATATAAAACAATAGTGATATAGATCATTACCATAAAATAGAATAAAAACATTGTTACTTTAAATGTACACTAATCGGGATACATGAATATGAAATCTCGTTGCATTCAAGCTCAAAAGATTATTTAAATTTAATTAAATTAAAAAAATAATTAATTCCCCTAGCCCTAGGAATTGTTTTTATATAGCCAAACTTGGATACGCATCACAGCTTGATCTTCATTGATGCTCTTAACAACCGCGATTTTCCTCTATAGCTTTTGCTAAAAGGCATCCCGCAACCGAAAAGCATCCGGGATGCGCCTCTACATGTTTCTATCTCTAGGAGCAGGGCCGACCGGAAAGAGCAGGCGGAAGTGACGCAGACCAGCCCCCCTCGATGCCGGGTTGGGGTTTCGCGGCTGTCTTTCGCCGTTCGGGGGCTGCGGTTTGGGCTGCAGCGGGACGGAGACATGCAATGCCCCGAAAGGTCAGGCCCGGCGTGCGGACGCCGCTTGAAAAGGCTGCAGGCCTCTCTCGCGCGGGTTTGGACTACAAGCTCCTTCCTCTCCTCCCCTTGGAGGGATGATGGGAGTTGTAGTCTGGAAACGCTGCTCTTCCGGGTTGGGGGATAAACCAGTAGCAAGGATGAAGCGCCAAGGGGCAGAATCCCTCCTTTTGGGGTGCGGGCTCCTTTAGGATAATTGATAGCCCAATGCAGGGGTAGGCAAAGTTGGCTCTTCTATGACTTGTGGACTTCAACTCCCAGAATCCCTAAGCCAATCATGCTAGCTCAGGAATTCTGGGAGTTGAAGTCCACATGTCATAAAAGAGCCAACTTTGCCTACCCCTGCATTGGGCTATCAATTATGGGATAATTGAGAGCCCCAATGCAATGGGGAGTGGGGGAGGCAGCCTTTGCTTCTTCTCAGGGTTTGGGGAGGGGGGCTGCAGGGACTCTCCATTTTCCATGGGAAAGAAGGGACTTACTTGATGCTTCTCTGCGCAATAGCAACAGACTTATATACCGCTTTACAGCCCTCTCTAAGCGGTTTACAGAGCCAGCCTATTGACCCCCAGCAATCTGGGTCCTCATTTTACCCACTTCTGAAGGATGGAAGGCTGAGCCAACCTTGAACTGGTCGGTATCAAACCGCCGGCAGTAGGCAGAGTTAGCAATAGCACTAAGCACTTTAGAGTTATATACCGCTTCATAAAGTGGTTTACATAGCAATATCACCAGTGAAGGGCTGCAAAATTTTTTACTACCACGTTGTGGGTGTGGCTTATTTTATGGGTGTGGCTTGCCAGCCATGTGACCAGGTGGGAGTGGCTTGACGATCATGTGACGGGTGGCTTAAAGGTCATGTGGCTGGCTTAAAGATGGCTAACTTGACGTCACTCACGTCAAGGGTTTGGGTTAGGGTTAGGGTGCCTGGCCTCTCCTCGCCTCAAAGAGATACAAATATACTATTTAATTATATGTATATATGCCATATGTGTGCATACATATTGCACACAGGCTGCCCGTCTGTCTGTCAAGGACTCATTTTGTGTTTTGATTTAAGGGGAAATCGCAGACCAAGGACTCTGTAAAGCCTTCTGTTCCTCCAGTTCCAGTGACAACTGATAAAAATGGTTCTGTTGTTATCTCTGTTCATGCCAAACCAGGATCTAAACAAAATGCTGTAACAGGTAAGTTAGAGAAATAGGTAAGTACATGTCCGGATATATAGAGCTATGCAGATACCACAATTTATAATGTGGCAATTTATGAACCAGTGCAGAGAAATAATGACGAGACTTTTGTAGAAAAGAGTAGTCAACAGTTTTACTCTTCAGTGTAATCAAAATATCTTCTGTCTTAGTCTTCTATCTACAGGGACAAACTAAAGCTTACTTACATGTAGATTCTAAACCAATCCAGGTTTCTCTGTATCAACACTACAGCTGTAACTCAATAATTAACTCGTGTTAAAACTGCTCCAGCTAACTAACATAAACACTATTACCACCAGCAACAGCTAACAGCTTAACAGCTAATAATCATTGTAAAGTTGCTTTGCATTTTATAATGCTCTGGCCCAATCAGGTTGCAGTTTACACCCCGTGATTCAGCATTCATTACTGTTTAACATGCTTTTTTAACCTCATATGGTAACACAAAGCAGTGTTTCCCAACCTTGGCAACTTGAAGATATCTGGACTTATTTATTCATTCATTCATTCATTCATTCATTCATTCATTCATTCATTCATTCATTTCTTTGATTTGTATGCCGCCCCTCTCTGTAGACTCGGGGCGGCTAACAACAATAACAAAAAACAGCATATAAATCCAATATTAAAACAACTAAAAAACCCTTATTGTAAAACTAATCATACATACAAACAAACATACCATGCATAAATTGTAAGGCCTAGGGGGAAAGAGTATCTCAGTTCCCCCATGCCTGACGGCAGGGGTGGGTTTTAAGGAGCTTACAAAAGGCAAGGAGGGTGGGGGCAATTCTAATCTCTGGGGGGAGTTGGTTCCAGAGGGTCGGGGCCGCCACAGAGAAGGCTCTTCCCCTGGGCCCCGCCAAACGACATTGTTTAGTTGAGGGGACCCGGAGAAGGCCCACTCTGTGGGACCTAACTGGTCGCTGGGATTCATGCAGCAGAAGGCGGTCCCGGAGATAATCTGGTCCGGTGCCATTCGCTGACTGGAGAAGTCTGGGAGTTGAAGTCCAAATATCTTCAAGTTGCCAAGGTTGGGAATCACTGACACAAAGGAACCTCACCTAGGATTGAGCTAATCCTTGACAGTACATATGCAACATTGACAGCGTTTGAGGCAGAGATCTTGCCTTGTAACCAGGGGTGGGCTACTGCCCAGACAGGGGGAAACGCAGAATGGTAGCAAAAATGGAGCTCCACCCCGGAGCACCCAATTTGTACTGAAAGATGTTGAAAGAAAATGCAGGGCGACCTGCATACGTCACGCCCACAGTATGGTAGTAAAAATGTTGCTAGCCCTTCACTGCCTGTAACCCAGAGAAATTATTTGAGAGTGGGGGTTGTCAGAATGAATCCAAACAGTTTGGAAAATGTCAAGGCCTTTGCTTGTTGCGTAAATGTCTACACAAGAGGGTTTTTTCCACTCTACTTCAGATAATAGAAACACTTGAAGTGGTGATGTTGGTCTTTAGGTATGGGAGGCATTTAAGAGCGTGGGTTAAGAGAAGCTTCAGCTAGGCTATTCCACAGTGATGATGTCTATAAACCTCTAAGCCAGTGATGGTAAACCTATGGCATGGGTGCCACAGGTGGCACGCGGAGCCATATCTGCTGGCACGCAAGCCATTAAAACCCACCTCTGCCGTCAGGCATGGGAGAACTGAGATATCTCCCCTTGCCTATGCAGTTTTATGTATGTATGATTTTTAAATAATGGGGTTTTTTAGACTTTTAATGTTAGATTTATTATTATAGACTTTTAATATGAGTTTTGGCATTGTATACTGTTTTTACCACTGTTGTGAGCCGCCCCGAGTCTGCGGAGAGGGGCGGCATACAAATCTAATAAATAATAATAATAATAATAATAATAATAATAATAATAATAATAATAATAGCCCTAGCTCAGCTCCAACATGCCTGTGTGTGCCGGCCAATTGATTTTTGGCTTGCGCAGAGTCTCTGGGAGGGCGTTTTCGACTTCCAGAGAGCCTCCCCAGGTCCAGGGAAGCCTTTAGAGCCGGGGTGGCGCAGTGGGTAGGGTGCAGTACTGCAGGCCACTAAAGCTGATCGCTAGATCTGCAGGTCAGTGGTTCAAATCTCATCACCGGCTCAAGATTGACTCAACCTTCCATCCTTCCAAGGTGGGTCAAATGAGGACCCGAATTGTGGGGGCAATAGCCTGGCTCTGTTAAAAAGTGCTATTGCTAACATGTTGTAAGCCGCCCTGAGTCTAAGGAGAAGGGGGGCATAAAAATCGAATAAATAAACAAACAAACAAATAAATAAGACAAAGGCCTACTGGGTTCACCAGAAGTTGGGAAACAGGCTGTTTCCAGCCTCCATAAGGCCTCTGGGGTATGTGGGAAGCTGTTTTTGCCCTCCCCAGGTGTTGAATTATGGGCGTGGGCAGTCGTGCATACGCGATAGCACGCGTGCATGCTCTTTCAGCACCCAAGGAAAAAAAGGTTTGCCATCACTGCTCTAAGCTGAACACAAGAACAAGGGGACACAATCTGAAGTTAGTTGGGGGAAAGATCAAAAGCAAAATGAGAAAATATTATTTGACTGAAAGAGTAGTAGATCCTTGGAACAAACTTCCAGCAGACGTGGTTGGTAAATCCACAGTAACTGAATTTAAACATGCCTGGGATAAACATAGATCCATTGTAAGATAAAATACAGGAAATAGTATAAGGGCAGACTAGATGGACCATGAGGTCTTTTTCTGCCGTCAGTCTTCTATGTTTCTACGTTAATGTTAATGTTACATACAGGTGAGAGATTCCAAAGAGGCATTTTAGGGCATGAGTTTAACAGTAGTGATGGCTACATCCTAAAAAATACCTGTTGCAGATCTGAGCACCGATGCGGTGAGCGTGGCCATCGCAGCCCCTCCATCCGAGGGGGAAGCCAACACAGAGCTCTGCCGCTACCTCTCTAAAGTCCTCGAAGTCAAGAAGAACGATGTGGTGTTGGAGAAGGTACACACTCCTGGCCTTTGCGTAAAATCAGTGTTTCTCAAATAGTGGGGCGGGCGCGGAGCAATACGAAGGGGGGGCGCGTGACCCCAGAGAACGTGAATGTGACCCCAGAGACCTTGGTATACTAACAACAAAAGATTTAAGTTCCAAAGCCCACTGCAACAATATAGCCAAGAAGGCTTCAAGAGTTGTAAACCTAATCCTATGTAGCTTCTGCTCTGGCAATCTCCCACTACTTATGAGAGCTTACAAAACTTTTGCCAGACCCATCCTCGAATACAGCTCATCTGTTTGGAACCCATATCGCATCTCAGACATTAACACCCTTGAAAACGTCCAAAGATACTTCACCAGAAGAGCCCTTCACTCCTCCACTCGAAACAGAATACCCTACGAGACTAGACTTTCTAACCTGGGCCTAGAAAGTTTAGAACTAAGACACCTTAAACAAGATCTAAGTATTGCCCACAAGATCATATGCTGCAACGTCCTGCCTGTCGGCAACTACTTCAGCTTCAACCACAACAACACAAGAGCACACAACAGATTTAAACTTAATATTAACCGCTCCAACTTGACTGTAAAAAATATGACTTCAGTAACCGAGTTGTCGAAGCGTGGAACTCATTACCGGACTCCATAGTGTCATCCCCAAACCCCCAACACTTTACCCTTAGATTATCTACGGTTGACCTATCCAGATTCCTAAGAGGTCAGTAAGGGGCGAGTACAAGTGCACTAGAGTGCCTTCCGTCCCCTGTCCTATTGCTCTCCTATATCTCCTTTTTGCCGCAGCGAGTAGGGGTTTTTTGCACCGAGCAACAGCACAGAACAGGAGATTATAAAGTGCATGTAACAAACCCTCAAGAGAGACACCATGGAAAAATATTTAACAGGGATGAAAAGAAAGGAGGAGAGAGACAGATGATGAGAGGAAAATAAGTTTCCCAAAAGCTAAGACAAGGAAATATGACGAGGAAGCGCTTGGTTTCACTGTGAATACGGTGGGAGAAGAGGAAAGATCGGTATATTTACTGTGTCTTCCGAAAGATTTTAGAAATTTATCTCTGCTGCCAGGCCTGGGGTTTTTTAGATCTCCCCCCTCCCCTGCGACCAATGAATGAATGACCTTTAAAGCCCTACATGGCATTGGACCAGAGTACAGTAGTCCCTCGCTATACCGCGCTTCACCTACTGCGTCTTCACTTCATCGCGGGTTTTCAAGAAATATTAATGAGAAAAATCATTCACGGATCTTCGCTGGTTCGCGGGTTTCTGAGGAAGTCGATCGGCAGATTTAAACAGCCCGCCGAACTCGATCGGCAGGTTTTTTAAAAAAAATAAAATCTAAAATTGTAAATACTGTATTTAAATACTGTATCTAAAATAAATACTGTGGGGGAAGGGTTTATAAACACTTAAAACAATGAAAACTTACCAAACAATTACAATATAAATACTTAAATAAGTACTATCAGTCGATAAATTCCACATCGCGGATTTCACCTATCGCGGCCGGGTCTGGAACGTAACACCAGCGATAGGTGAGGGACTACTGTACCTCCCGAATCGCCTGCTGCCGCACGAATCCCAGCGACCGATAAGTTCCCACAGAGTTGGCCTTCTCTAGATCCCGTCGACTAAACAATGTCATTTGGTGGGCCCCAGGGGAAGAGCCTTCTCTGTGGCGGCCCCGTCCTTCTGGAATCAACTCCTCCCGGAGATTAGAACTGCCCCCACCCTCCTTGTCTTTCGTAAATTACTCAAGACCCACCTATATCGCCAGGCATGGGGGAGTTGAGACACCTTTCCCCCAGGCTTTTATATTTTATGTTTGGTATATATGTGTTGTTTGATTTTAAATGATAGGGGTTTATATGTCTTTTTTCTCTTTTAATATTAGATTTGTTCTACTGTAACATTGTTTTTATTATTGTTGTGAGCTGCCCCGAGTCTTCGGAGAGAGGCGGCAAACAAATCTAATAAATTATTATTATTATTATTATTTTTAGCATGGTTGTCGAATGAATGGTATTTATAGTTTTTTATTTAGAATTTTAAAGGTTGTTTTAATGTATTATTAATTGGATTGTTATTATTGTTTTCTGTTTTTTCTTCATGCTGTGAGCCGCCCCGAGTCCTCAGAGAGGGGCAGCATACAAATCCAATTAAATCTTAAATTTTAAATCTAAAAATGTTGGCAGCGGACAGCATGAAGCCAAATAAATTAAGGTGTCACTTAAACCAGTGTTTCCCAACCTTGGCAACTTGAAGATATATGGACTTCAACTCCCAGAATTCCCCAGCCAGCATTCGCTGGCTGGGGAATTCTGGGAGCTGAAGTCCAAATATCTTCAAGTTGCCAAGGTTGGGAAACACTGACTTAAACACATTACACCCCAATCACGGTGATAAGCCGCTTGGGTTTTTTTCAGCAAAAATGTGCCAAATATTGCAAACAATCGTCTCAGTGGAAAGTTGGAAGGGGTCATGCGAAATTTATTTATTTTATTTATTTATTTATTTATAGGATTTGTATGCCGCCCCTCTCCGTGGACTCGGGGTGGCTAACAACAGTGATAAAAACAACTTGGGTTCTTGAGCCTTCCTCTGCACATCAATCCCTAAACGTCTTCTGCTTGTGTTTTGTTTTGTTTTTCAAAACAGGGGAGTAAATCTCGAGATAAAATTGTGAAGATTTTGGCCCCGCTGACTCCAGAGGACGTTTTAGAGAAACTGAGGAAAGAAAGCTCCAACTAGAGCTCTAACCGAAGCCTTAACCAGTTGTTTCTCCAGACGTAAGGAATGACTTCATTTAGGTGTATGAGAGCCCCCAAATACAAGGGGTGGAAAACCCAACAAGAAATCTGTAGACAGCTATAAAGCAATTTAAGTAATTTATAATTTAAGATATACAGTGATCCCTCGATTTTCGCGATCTCGATCTTCGCGAAACGCTATATCGCGATTTTTCAAAAAATAATAATTGAAAAATACTCCACGGTTTTCCCCATCTGATGACGTCATACGTCATCACCAAGAGTCACTTCTCTCTCCCTTTCTCTTCCTTTTTCTCTATCCTTTCTACCTCTTACTCTTTCTTTCTCTCCCTTCTTCATTCAGTTTTCTCTCCCTCCCTTTCTCTCTCTTTCCTTTCTCTCCCTCCCTCCCTGTGCCTGCCCTGCACCACCCAACAGGGACGGACAGCCCCCGATCGTCGGTTCGTCGCCCCCCCCCCCCCCACACACACAGGGAGATCGGGCTGCGAGGGCAGTGGATCCACATCCCCAGCCACCGGCTTGGATTCCCCTCCCGGCGGCATTGGGCTGCCCTGCATCACTCACGCGCTCGACTGCGGTGGCTGCTTTGGCAGGGAAGGAGGAGTTTGGGGAGAAGATGAAGGCAGCGGGCAGCAGCTGAGGCGAAGCGAGGTGAAGGTGGCGAGGAGCGGCGAATCCACCTCCCCAGATCGGGCTGGTGGGGGCGGCAGCAACCGGAGGGAGATCGGGCTGGTGGGGGCAGCAGCAACCGGAGGGAGATCGGGCTGGTGGGGGCGACAGCAACCGGAGGGAGATCGGGCTGGTGGGGGCGGCAGCAACCGGAGGGAGATCGGGCTGGTGGGGGCGGCGAATCCACCTCCCCAGCCACCGGAGAGAGATCGGGCTGGTGGGGGCGGCGAATCCACCTCCCCAGCCACCGGAGAGAGATCGGGCTGGTGGGGGCGGCGAATCCACCTCCCCAGCCAGGCAGCGGCCGGCCGAGCGAACAGGAGAGCGGTGAGTGAGTGAGCGGCCAGCCGGGCAGGCGGGCGAGCGGCAGGCGAGCGGGTGCTGGGGGGGCGGGGACAGCCGACATTGAAAGCAACCTGTCGGCTTCCGAACTTTCGTCGCTCCCCGGCTCCACCATCTGCACATGCGCGGCCATGGAAAAAAAAGGGCGCGCATGCGCAGATGGTGTTTTTACTTCCGCACCGCTATATCGCGAAAAATCGATTGTCGTGAGGGGTCTTGGAACGGAACCCTCGCGATAATCGAGAGATCACTGTATTAAAAAAGGTTTCAGTTATTTTAGTGTCATAACAACAAAGTGCAGAATTATTTGAAAGAACCTCACTGGGCCCTGAATATAACTTTTCTCAGTCCATCTTGACATTTCCTCCCCAAGTCGTTTAGTTTGTTTAGCAGGTCTAGAAGGCAATAGCCAATTTTCACTGCATCACATATATATACAAGAAATATATATTTCTATCAATCATTCTTAACTTGATGTTCTACTTTGCACCTATTATTTCTGTTCATCAGTCTGTTATTCTGCATTTCTTTACACTCCCCTTCTTCTTTCTCCCTTTCTTCCTGCTACCTTCTCACTCCTTCTCTCCCCCTTCACCTTTCTACTTCCTCTTTCTCCTTCTTTTCCTTTTCTTAAGTGAATCTTATCCTAATGTATCTCTCGTTGAACAGACTGATCGTTTGCTCCCATACACTTTTAAAACTATCGGTGTCTCTTCTAAATTTGTCACTTCTGATCATTTCGATAACTTACAATTCAATTCAATTTATTAGATTTGTACGCTGCCCCTCTCCGAAGACTCGGGACGGCTCACGACAATAATAAAAACAATATTCCAGCGAAAACAAATCTAATATTAAAAAGCACATAAAACCCTATCATATTTAAAAAAGCAAACAACATATACATACCCAAACATAAATATAAAAAAACCTGGGGGAAAGGTGTCTCAACTCCCCCATGCCTGGCGGTATAGATGGGTCTTGAGTAATTTGCGAAAGACAAGGAGTGTGGGGGCATTTCTAATCTCCGGGGGGAGTTGATTCCAGAGGGCCGGGGCTGCCACAGAGAAGGCTCTTCCCCTGGGGCCCACCAAACGACATTGTTTGGTCGACGAGATCAGGAGAAGGCCAACTCTGTGGGACCTTATCGTCGCTGGGATTCGTATGGTAGCAGGCGGTTCCGGATGTATTGTGGCCCAATGCCATGCAGGGCTTTAAAGGTCATTACCAAGACTTTGAATTGTGACCAGAAACTGATCGGCAGCCAATGCAAGCCACGGAGTGTTGTAGAAATGTGGGCGAATCTAGGAAGCCCCACGATGGCTCTCGCAGCCGCGTTCTGCACGATCTGAAGTTTCCGAACACTTTTCAGAGGTAGCCCCATGTAGAGAGCGTTGCAGTAATCGAACCTCGAGGTGATGAGGGCATGAGCGACTGTGAGCAGCTCCTTATTTTAGGTATACGCTGTGTAATTTATCTTAATGGCCCTAGATTTGCATTTTAGTCCTTGGCAAATGAAAAAGAAATTGTGGGTCGTCCAGTTTGCCCCTCTTCCTCTTGGTCTTGCTTCTCCAACCTCAGAACGCGCCTGTGAGCCCTCTGTGCTCAGCGCCATAAATTCAAATCGTTCCAAGAGAGAGAGAAAAAGACTCTTTTCAGGAACGCAGCCATAATTTCCCCAGGCGCCAGCACCAGCAGCAACAGAACAACAACAAAAAGCTTTGCCTTTGGTTCTTCCTTCCACCTCATTATTCCCACTTTGTGTCCGTGAGCTCTGGGTGGTTTCCAGCTCTTTGTTCTCATGTCGTTTTCTTCCCTCTATGTAAGATGGTGCTTAGGGCCAGACCATCTTTGGGACTGCCTCCTACCGCATAGCTTCCAGTGACTGATAAGGGCCCACAGAGTTGGTCTTCTCCGGGTCCTGTCCGCCAAACAGTGTGAGTGGGCAACAAATTGAGTCTGGAGGAGACCGCAGCGGGATCTCTTCGGCAGCGCTCTGCCCCGAGATTCCTTCTACCCCTCCGAAGGTCGCCAATTGCGATCGGATCGGGCTCGGATGGCCCGATCCCAGAACAGGGGGCTTCCCTCTGTCCGAGGAGCCGTCGCTGAAGCTCCGGAGGCAGCGGTTCGCCCCGCAGCTTCGGAGAAGGGAGAACCGATCTTCCTTCCTTAGGAAGATTCGGCCAGTGCATTCTCTCCATACCCAGCGGGAAGCAAGAGAAAGCTGTAGAAAGTGAAATTATTGCAATCTATCTGACTGAAAAGGAATACAACAGACAAAAAGACCTAAGGTAAAAAACTCTTTTTTCGTTTCATGTTCAAAAACAGAAGATTTGATCACAGTAAAAGTTTCAAGTGAAAGTTTTTTTTTCAATAAGGCGAAGGTGAAAGTTTTTCTTTTGGACAATTTGTATTCATCCGCAAATAACAGCCGAATCTAATTTTTTCACTTTCGTTTTTTCCATCTTGAACTTGAACTTTGGAACTTAAAAAATATTTTTTTTACTCCGGGACAAGGTTCTTAAGGTGAAAAGTTTGTAAGACGAAACAATGTTTCCCATAGGAATCAATGGAAAAGGGATTAATGCATGCAAGCCCAAAACTCACTCCTTTTGCCAGCCGAAGTGCATGTTTTTGCGCTGCTGGGATTCCCCTGAGGCTCCCCTGCATAGGAAACCCCACCTCCGGACTTCTCTGTTTTTGCGATGCTACAGGGGAATCCCAGCATCACAAAAACGAGTGCTTCGCTGGCAACGGAAGTCCGGAGGTGGGGTTTCCCATGGAGGGAAGCCTCAGGGGAATCCTAGCAGTGCAAAAATGGGTGCTTCGGTGGCAACGGAAGTCCAGAGGCGGGGCATCCCGGCGGCGGCGGGGGGTTTGTAAGGTGAAAATAGTTTGTAAGAAGAGGCAAAAAAATCTTAAACCCCGGGTTTGTATCTTGAAAAGTTTGTATGACGAGGCGTTTGTAAGATGAGGTATCACTGTATATGCTGAATCAAATTAAGAATAAATGGAGTAAGGATTTTAATTTAACAGACGGAAGAATAGAAGGAGTAATGACAGGGATGCAAGAAATTAAAATAGAGAAGTTTCAGGAAATGGAAAGGAAAATATATCTAAAATGATATAGAACTCCTGCCCAGCTGGCATATAGAATCGTGCAGTGGGATGGTACACACATCTTTGGTGGGAATTTTGAGGAGATTCAAAAGTTCTGGATTTTAATACTGAAAAATATAAATGGAATAGTTAAAAATGAATTGCAGGTAGGATGGGACATAATAGAAGGAGGTATTAAAGAAACTCAAGGAATGAAGACAGAAGAACAAGAAGTATTAAGGACTATGATAAAAGCTACTCATGCAACTGTAGTACAGTGGTACCTCGAGATACGAGTTTAATTTGTTCCGGACCTGGGCTCTTAAGTCGAGCAGCTCTTATCTCGAACGACTTTTCCCCATAGGAATTAATGTAAATAATTTTAATTGGTTCCAGCCCTCAAAAAACTCACAAAGTTAGTCTAAATTATGCAGAAAGACATGTTTTTAATGAAGAAATGTACATGTACATATAAATGAATAATGAAGTTTCTTTCACTTAACTTGTAAACTTTCTTAAACTTTTAAATTTACATATGTTCAACTTCTCTGCCACCCAATCCTGTAGGACAGAGGTCCCCAACCCTTTTTTGCACCAGGGACCGGCTTTAAGCGATCAAGAGAGGAATGGGTGAATGAATGGACGGAGGGTGGGAAGGAAGGAAGGAAAGAGGGAAGGGACAGGAACAGAGGGAGGAAGCAAGGAAACTTATGAAAGGGGAGAGTAAGAGAGGAATGAGTGAAGGGAGGGAGGGAGGGAAGAAGGTGGGAAGGAGAAAGAAAAGAAGAAATAGAGGAAGGGAAGGTAAAAGAGAGAAAGAAAAAGAGCAAGAAAGAAAGAAAGAAAGAAAGAAAGAAAGGGGGAAGGGACAGGAACAGAGGAAGGAAGCAAGGAAACTTATGAAAGGGGAGAGTAAGAGAGGAATGAGTGAAGGGAGGGAGGGAGGGAAGAAGGTGGGAAGGAGAAAGAAAAGAAGAAATAGAAGGGAAGGTAAAAGAGAGAAAGAAAAAGAGCAAGAAAGAAAGCTGCAAGCACCCCCCCGAGCCCCCCAGGCCGGCTGCAACCTTTTAAAACACGCGCGCCGCTTCGCAGCTGTCTCCTGAAGCCGAACGCGGAAGTTAGCGTTTGGCTTCAGGAGACAGCTCCTTGGCGCTTGTATCTCGAATTTGGGCTTGTAAGTAGAACAAAAATATCTCTCCCCTCCCAGCTCTTATCTCGAGTTGCTCTTAAGTAGAGCAGCTCTTATGTCGGGGTTACACTGTATATGGATGGAAGGATAAAAGTAAATGGACACTAAAAGGATGGAACGATTATATATTTGAACAAGTACAAATGGAAATAACTCACGTTCTCTCACTGAACTGTTCATGGGATGAAAAAGCTGAAAGGATAAGAAAAAAAATGGAAATTTTATTTTGCATAAGTGGAAAGGGATAAGGCCAGTGAAGGCATAAAGAAGAAATTGTCTAGAACACTGACCTGGCTGGGCCTATGAATAAGAAAGAACTGAGGGAAGGGAGGGGGAGGTTTAAGGGTGAAAAGTATGAAAATTAAAAATAAATAATTTTTAAAAAACAAAGTGGCAAATGCATTTTATAATAATAATAATAATAATAATAATAATAATAATAATAATAATAATAATAATATGTTTATTTATAATGTCCTTTTAACAAAGGGAATAACAGCATGTTAGCAATAGCACTTTTTAACAGAGCCAGCATATTGCCCCAACAATCCAGGTCCTCATTTTACCCACCTTGGAAGGATGGAAGGCTGAGTCAACCTTGAGCCGGTGATGAGATTTGAACCGCTGACCTACAGGTCTAGCAGTCCGCTTTAGTGGCCTGCAGTACAGCACTCTACCCACTGAGTCACCTCGGCTATATTTTAACCTAAACAAGTACAAAGTTATGCATATCGGGGCAAAGATCCCCAATTATATCTACCAACTGATGGGGACCAAGATTTCTGAGACAACCCAAGAAAGGGATCTTGGTGTTTTTTGGTGGGTAGCTCAATGAAGATGTCACCCCAATGCGCAGCAGTAGTAAAAAAAAGCAAATTCCATGCTTGGCATGATTAGGAAGGGAATCGAAAATAGGTCAGCAAGTGTTGTATTGCCTCTCTACAAATCGATGGTGAGACCACACTTGGAGTACTGTGTACAGTTCTGGTCACTGCACCTCAAGAAGGATATAATGGAACTGGAAAAGGTGCAACAAAGGGCGACAAGAATGATCAAGGAAATGGAGCCCCTCCCTTATGAAACCAGGTTGCAATGCCTTGATCTCTTCAGCCTTGAAAGATGGCGTTTAACAGGTGACTTGATCGAAGTGTATAAAATCATGCATGGGATAGAAAAGATGGATAGAGAAAAATCTTTATCACACAATACTAGGACGAGGGGGCCCTCCCTAAAGCTCTTAGGTAAGAAAGGGAGGACAAATAAAGGGAAATATTTCTTCACCCAGAGGGTCTTTGGTTTATGGAATTCACTTCCAGAAGAGGTCGTGATAGCTGTCAGCCTTGATAGCTTCAAGGCAGGATTAGACAGATTCATGGATGCCAAGTGTATCGGTGGTCATTGAAAGGGATGTCCAAGTGCCGCCTCTATGTTGGTTGAGGCAGGCAGGATTCCCTTGGGTACCAGTTGTTGGGGGTCAAGGGAAAGGGAGGGTTTTGCCTTCTCTTTCTGCTCAAGATCACCATGGACAATTGGTGGGCCACTGTGTGACACGGAATGCTGTACTCAATGGGCTTTGTCCTGATTCAGCATGGCTCTTCTTATGTTCTTATGCCATGAGGGTCTTCTCTGTGGTGGCTCTGGCTCTCTGGAACCAGCTGCACAAAATGTGGCTTCTGTGCAAGCAAAATCTTGCATGAGGACGCTCTCGTTTTTTTGCTTCTGCGCATGAAAACTAAATCGGTAGCAAACTAATTTAGATCCCACTACTGGTTCAATCACTCCCCAAACTATATCGTGCAGCAGGAATAAAATGTAAGAAAGTCCCGGCATCTTCGCTGCTCATTGATGCTCCTTTCTACACATCAGAAAATTGCAAGGGCTGATACATGATATTCTTCGATGTTTTTCCAGAAATCCATTATCGCTGCCCACTGAAACTCTGCAGCAGTTCCATTTCGCGAGAGGCTCGCTGAGTACATTGGACTCAGCTAATTTCTGCTTTAATCAGATCGTTCCATTTTTAAGTCCATTTATCTTGCTACGGAAATTAGGTTACTACTCCCGCAAAGCTATTTCCACTCCAAGGGCATCTAAAAGTCTGACTCCACTTTCGAGCGAGCACATTATCCAGGGTGGAAAGGAGCCAGATGGCCTGAAAACAGCATTCGACTTCCTTGGCCTGCAGCCCGATATTAAGGAAGAGGAAAAAGACAATTTTTTTCCCCCCAATCAAACATGCTGTTGACTGGTTCCATGCCTGCTGCTCACTGTGGGTCTTTGAGAAGAATATATTAATCCACATCAATACATACACCAGAATAGGGTTAGCAATAGCATAGCAACTTCAGATCGTGCAGAATGCAGCTGCGAGAGCAGTCATGGGCCTACCTAGGTATGCCCATGTTTCACCATCACTCCGCAGTCTGCATTGGCTGCCGATCAGTTTCCGGTCACAATTCAAAGTGTTGGTTATGACCTTTAAAGCCCTTCATGGCACTGGACCAGAATATCTCCGAGACCGCCTTCTGTCGCACGAATCCCAGCGACCGATTAGGTCCCACAGAGCGGGCCTTCTCCGGGTCCCGTCAACTAAACAATGTCGGTTGGCGGGCCCCAGGGGGAGAGCCTTCTCTGTGGCGGCACCGACTCTCTGGAACCAACTCCCCCCGGAGATCAGAACTGCCCCTACTCTTCCTGCCTTCCGTAAACTCCTCAAAACCCACCTTTGCCGTCAGGCATGGGGAAACTAAACATCTTCCCCTGGGCACGTTGAATTTATATATGGTATGCTTGTGTGTGTGTGTGTATGTTAGTATAGGGGTTTTTCTTAAATTTATAATATTTTAATTAATTGGATTATGTATTGGATTGTCTTTTCACTTGTTGTGAGCCGCCCCGAGTTTTCGGAGAGGGGCGGCATACAAATCCAAATAATAAATAAAATAATAAATAAACAGCATTTAGATTTATATACTGCTTTACAGTACTTTACAGCCCTGTCTAAGCAGTTTACAGAGCCAGCATCTTGCCCTCAACAATCAGGGTCCTCATTTTATTGACTTTGGAAGGATTTATTTATTTATTTATTAATCAGATTTGTATGCCGCCCCTCTCCGTAGACTCGGGGCGGCTAACAACAACAATAATACAATGTAAACAAATCTGATATTTAAGTTAATTTTAAAAAGAAACCCCAAAATTATTATCTGGCAGGATTGACAGTTGAATCTCTTTCCCAGGCAAAGGATTCCTGCAAGCCATTTCCTTCGAGAACGTCTCCCACCCCGATGTCAAAGCCATCCGAAGATGTTAGGGCACGCTCAGATGGGTGGCACCGCAAAGTCACAATTAACGCGCAACCTTTCTATTCCCCGGCCTGCTTGGTCTTGCCTCCCGAAAAACACCTTTCCGTGCTAATCTTTGCAGATCATCAGTCCTCCTTAGAGACCTCTTGTCAGGCAGGGAGGTTTGATAGCTTGGGCATCCTCATGAATAAAAGACAGAAAGAGATATCACCTACAAAAAGATATTGACAAAATTGACAAAAGACGGGCTACAAGAATGGTGGACGGTCTTAAGCATAAAACGTATCAGGAAAGACTTAATGAACTCAATCTCTATAGTCTGGAGGACAGAAGGAACAGGGGGGACATGATCAAAACATTTAAATATGTTAAAGGGTTAAATAAGGTCCAGGAGGGAAGTGTTTTTAATAGGAAAGTGAACACAAGAACAAGGGGACACAATCTGAAGTTAGTTGGGGGAAAGAACAAAAGCAACATGAGAAAATATTATTTTACTGAAAGAGTAGTAGATCCTTGGAACAAACTTCCAGCAGACGTGTTAGATAAATCCACAGTAACTGAATTTAAACATGCCTGGGATAAACATATATCCATTGTAAGATAAAATACAGGAAATAGTATAAGGGCAGACTAGATGGACCATGAGGTCTTTTTCTGCTGTCAGTCTTCTGTGTTTCTATGTTTCTATTCAATAAAAGCTTCCTGTGAATCTCTGTGGGTGGATGTGGCAATAAATATTGGATTACCCAAACATTGGTTTATATACTGGATTACCCAAAACACATTACCTAAAACACTGGTAATCCATGTGCTTTCCTTGAGCCATTGGCCTGAAAGACCATGCCCAGGTATTTAAAGGTGGTTACCTGCTCTATTTTGTGCCCATCAAGATACCATGAGTAAATTTTTGGCCTTGTTTTTTCATAATTTTTAATTATTATTATTAATATTATACTGATGGTGTTTGACTGTAAATAAAATTTACATACACTGGTAATCCAGTGTTGGTAATGACCTACAAAGCCCTACATGGCATTGGGCTGGATTACTTGTGGGACCGCCTTCTGCCGTACGAATCCCAGTGACCGGTTAGGTCCCACAGAGTTGGCCTTCTCCAGGTCCTGTCAACTAGACAATGCCGTTTGGTGAGACCTATGGGAAGAGCCTTCTCTGTGGGGGGCCCGGTCCTCTGGAATCAACTCCCCCCGGAGATTTGCACTGTCCCCCCTCTCCTTTCGCAAGAGTCTTAAGACACTTATGTCGCCAGGCTTGGGGTAATTAGATTTTGGCCCCCTGGCTGATGAATGTGATGTAAGACTGTGATTTGAATTTGTTTGATTGATTTTTAATATATTGGATTTTCAGCTTATGTAGTTTAATTAATTAGATTTGTCATTGTATTTAACTGTTTTATTTTATGCTGTGAGCTGCCCTGAGTCTTCGGAGAGGGGCGGCATACAAATCTAATTAGCTAAATAATAATAATAATAATAATAATAATAATAATAATAATAATAATAATAATAATAATTAATAAATAAATAAATAATAAAGACCTGGTCATGGCTTACAAGTGGAACATTCAAAAGAGACAGAAGGACTAATACTGGCGGCACAAGAACAGGCCATTAGAACAAATGCTGTCAAAGCCAGAATTGAAAAATCAACAGACGATCCAAAGTGCAGACTCTGTAGAGAAACAGATGAAACAATTGATCACATTCTCAGCTGCTGCAAAAAGATCTCACAGACTGACTACAAGCATAGACATGATGCTGTGGCACAGATGATCCACTGGAACTTGTGCCGGAACTACCATTTCCCAGTGGCAAAGAACTGGTGGGATCATAAGCCCAAAAAAATGGTCGAAAATGAGCAAGCAAAACTACTGTGGGACTTCCGACTTCAGACTGACCGAATTCTGAAGCATAACACACCAGACATTGTGATTGTGGAGAAAAAGAAAGTATGGATCATCGACATCGCAATCCCAGGAGACAGCAGAATTGAGGAGAAGCTGCTAGAGAAATTAGTGAAATACGAAGATCTAAAAATCGAGCTGCAACGACTCTGGCATAAGCCCGTGAAAGTGGTCCCAGTGGAACTTGGCACGCTGGGCGCAGTACCAAAGGATCTCAGCAGACATTTGAAAACCATTGGAATTGACAAAATCTCCACCTGTCGATTGCAAAAGGCCGCTTTACTGGGATCGGCAAACATAATTCGCCGCTACATCACGCAGTCCTAGGTGCTTGGGAAGCGCCTGACTGGTGATGAAATACGAAATCCAGCATAGTGATCTCGTTTGCTGTGTTCTACTGACATAATAATAATAATAATAATAATAATAATAATAATAATAATAATAATAATAATAATGTAATAATAGCAACTCTTTCAATAGGAGCTGACAGGTTGAGGAAGGAAGTGGGCTGAGAAGTCACTCAGCTTTCCAGACACTTAACTTGGTAGTAAGCATTTAGCTTGACTTGGACCTTAGAAGGATGGAAGGATGAGTCCACCTTGAGCTGGTCAGATTCGAACTGCTAGCAGTTGGCAGAATTAGCCCGCAGTGCTGCATTCTAACCACTGCGCCACTACAGCACTTTTAAATGTGAAAAATGGTCATAAGCCTCCTTTTTTTTTCAGTACCCGTTTTAATTTTGCTCACTAAATGAACAGCTGTTAAGTCAAGGACTACTTATATCACCCAAGTTATTAAATGGCGATGAAACACATCTCTTTCCTGGGTAAAAGTTTTCAAGCTTGATGAGAGACTGCGAAGTTGATGTCACTGCCTTAGGTCCCCTGCCGTGAGAGAGCGATCTGGAGCAGCGAATAAGTGGATTTATCTACACCCTTAGAAGCAAAGAGATAAAAACCCCGCTGAGCTTAAATTAGACTGCACAGAGTAGCTCTCAGTTCATTGAGCCCCTTTGCAATTACGGTTAGCTCTTTGGGAGAAATTTCACCGACTTTACGGCATGTCACTCTTGTCTAGTTCAGGGGTTCACGACCCCTGAACTAGACAAAACATTTTCCATGGCTTCCCTACTTCAGATCGTGCAGAATGCGGCAGCGAGAGCCATCGTGGGGCTTCCTAGATTCGCCCACGTTTCTGCAACACTCCGCGGCCTGCACTGGCTGCCGATTAGTTTCCGGTCACAATTCAAAGTGTTGGTAATGACCTTTAAAGCCCTACATGGCATTGGGCCAGAGTACCTCCAGAACCGCCTTCTACCGCACAAATCCCAGCGGCCGATAAGGTCCCACAGAGTTGGCCTTCTCCGGGTCCCATTGACCAAACAATGTCGTTTGGCGGGGCCCAGGGGAAGAGCCTTCTCTGTGGTGGCCCCGGCCCTCTGGAACCAACACCCCCCAGAGATTAGAACGGCCCCCACCCTCCTTGTCTTTCGCAAATTACTTAAGACCCACCTTTGTCGCCAGGCATGGGGGAGTTAAGTTATCCTTTCCCCCTAGACTGTTACAAGTTATGCATGGTATGTTTGTGTGTATGTTTGGTTTTTTATAATAAGGGGGTTTTAGTTGTTTTTATTAATTGGATTGTTCATGTTGTTTTACCACTGTTGTTAGCCGCCCTGAGTCTGCCGAGAGGGGCGGCATACAAATCCAATAAATAATAATAAATAATAATAATAATATTTAGAAACTTAGAAGTCTGACGGCAGAAAAAGACCTCATGGTCCATCTAGTCTGCCCTTATACTATTTTCTGTATTTTATCTTAGGATGGATCTATGTTTATCCCAGGCATGTTTCAATTCAGTTACTGTGGATTTATCTACCACGTCTGCTGGAAGTTTGTTCCAAGGATCTACTACTCTTTCAGTAAAATAATATTTTCTCATGTTGCTTTTGATCTTTCCCCCAACTAACTTCAGATTGTGTCCCCTTGTTCTTGTGTTCACTTTCCTATTAAAAACACTTCCCTCCTGGACCTTATTTAACCCTTTGACATATTTAAATGTTTCGATCATGTCCCCCCTTTTCCTTCTGTCCTCCAGACTATACAGATTGAGTTCATTAAGTCTTTCCTGATACGTTTTATGCTTAAGACCTTCCACCATTCTTGTAGCCCGTCTTTGGACCCGTTCAATTTGATCAATCTCTTTTTGTAGGTGAGGTCTCCAGAACTGAACACAGTATTCCAAATGGGGTCTCACCAGCACTCTATACAGCGGGATCATAATCTCCCTCTTCCTGCTTGTTATACCTCTAGCTATGCAACCAAGCATCCTACTTGCTTTCCCTACCGCCTTTTATAATACTATTTTGTAATGCCTTGGTAAGGTCACACTTGGAATAACGCATCCAGTTTTCGTTGCCATGATGTAAACAGGATGTAGAATAGAATAGAATGCAATAGAATTCTTTATTGGCCAAGTGTGATTGGACACACAAGGAATTTGTCTCTGGTGCATATGCTCTCAGTGTACATAAAAGAAAAAGATACATTTGTCAAGAATCATGAGGAACAACAGTTAATGATGTGGAGACTCTAGTAAGACTGCAGAGAAGAGCAACAAAGATGATTAGGGGAGTAGAGGCTAAAACATATGAAGAATGGTTGCAAGAACTGGCTCTCTTTAGTTTAATGAAAAGAAGGATCAGGGGAGACATGATAGCAGTCTTGCAATATCTTAGGGGTTGCCACAAAGAAGAGGGAGTCAAGCTATTCTCCAAAGCACCTGAGGGTAGAACAAGAACCAATGGGTGGACACTTATCAAGGAGAGAAGCAACCTAGAACTAAGGAGAAATTTCCCGACAGTTGGAACAATTAATCCGTGGAACAACTTGCCTCCAGAAGTTATGAATGCTCCAATACTGGAAGTTTTAAAGAAGGTGTTGGTGAGCCATTTGTCTGAAATGATGTAGGGTTTACTGGCTGAGTACGGGTTGGACTAGAACAGTGATTTTCAACCTTTTTTTTAGCTGCGGCACATTTTTTACATATACAAAATCATGGGGCACATTGAGCAGGGTGGGGGTGGGGGGGCTAAACAAAAGTTTGGACAAAAAACCAATATCTCTCTCTTCCTCCCTTTCGCTCTATTTCTCTCCCTCTTTCTCTCTCTTCCTTCCTTCCCCTCTCTGTCCATCCCTCTTTCTTTCTCCCTTCCTTCCTCTCTTTTTTGCTCTCTTTCTATCTCTCCCTCCTTCCCTGCCTCTCTTTCTCTCTCTCTTTCTTTCTCTCTCTCTTGCTTTCTTTCTCTTTCTCTCTCTTTCTCTCTTTCTTTCTTTCTCTCTCTCTTGCTTCCTCTCTCTCTTTCTTTCTCTCTTTCTCTCTCTCTCTCTCTCTTTCTTTCTCTCTCTTGCTTTCTCTCTCTCTTTCTTTCTCTCTCTCTCTTTCTTTCTCTCTCTCTCTCTTTCTTTCTCTCTCTTCTTTCTCTCTCTCTCTTGCTTTCTCTCTCTCTCTCTCTTTCTTTCTCTCTTTCTTTCTCTCTCTCTCTCTCTTGCTTTCTCTCTCTTTCTTTCTCTCTTTCTTTCTCTCTCTCTCTCTCTTGCTTTCTTTCTCTTTCTCTGTTTCTCTTGCTGAGCTTCGCGGAACACCTGACCATGTCTCGCGGCACACTAATGTGCCACGGCACACTGGTTGAAAAACACTGGACTAGAAGACCTTCAAGGTCCCTTCAAACTCTGTTATTTTGTTCTGTTCCGTTCCATCCCATTCTATTCTAATCTATTCTATCCTATTCAAATGACCTTAAATACTTGTGAAAATTATCATCTACTCTAGATTCCATATCTAGGGCAGAAGAAGAGGGCGTTGAAGGGGGCTCTTTCCCCAGAATTCCACCCTTCTTCTGTCATCTCCACCCCCTTGGCCCCAGATCTAGGACCGTCTACTTGATTCATCCAGAGCTCTTGGTATTTGCAAGCCCTAATCATGTTCCCCGATGTGTGGGGGAGTTGTTATCTTCGGCAGCGAGGCAAAACTAACACCCTGTAATTACTGCTGGAGAAGCTGGCGGAGTCCCTCTGTTCTTCCAGCCAAGCAAGGCGAGGCGAGCGGGCAGGGGAGGGAGAGGGAAGGCTCTTCGCAAAGGCGGAGGCCAAGGGTTGCGAAACGTCCCACGATTCCCATGGTGCTAAATTGCTCACACCCTTTGGGAGATTTCTAGCTTGAATCTCTCCTTGTTCAGTTTGTTTGTTTGTTTGTTTGCTTGCTTGCTTGCTTGCTTATTTACTTATTTACTTACTTACTTACTTACTTACTTACTTACTTACTTACTTACTTACTTACTTACTTACTTACTTACTTACTTACTTTCTAGCTTGAATCTCTCCTTGTTCAGTTTGTTTATTTATTTACTTACTTACTTACTTACTTACTTACTTACTTACTTACTTACTTACTTACTTACTTACTTACTTACTTACTTTCTAGCTTGAATCTCTCCTTGTTCAGTTTGTTTGTTTGTTTATTTATTTATTTACTTACTTACTTACTTACGTACGTACTTACTTACTTACTTACTTACTTACTTACTTACTTACTTACTTACTTACTTACTTATTTTGTCCAATACACAATGAGGGATTTAGTGGGTATATATATCTATATACACATAGTAAAATACATGATGAAGGTTATAGAGGAGATACTCTTAGTAAAATATATCTAAGAAAGAATAGAAAAGAAGGTATAGTAGTAGAACATATCAATGAAAGAATAGAAGAAGAGATATAGGAATAGAAGAAAGGTATAGGAGATATAGGAGAGCAATAGGACAGGGGACGGAAGGCACTCTAGGGCACTTGTTTCACTTTGTGAAAGAAGAAGGACTGTGAATTGCCTCACAGCTGCAATCTAAGTATCTCAAAACTGATAAGGGACTTGTACAAATTACCAATTTGTTTGGAGACAAGTGCTCTTTGCTATACAAAAAGAGTGCTCTGTTTATTTGCATTTTCTGTATAAAGAACATTGTTTTGCATTTTCAAATGTGTGTGTCTGAAATTTGTACCTGTGAATTTTTGGGAGGAGTGTACCAGAGAGCTCTACAGAACAAGTTCTGCGTTGGGGACTTGAATGCAGAAAGGCTTAGACTTTCTCCATTTGGCCGGGAAAAAAGTACCAGGGATTTCTCTGGAGAAGCTCGTTACATCAGATTGTTTACATCAGAGATTTTTTCTTGGGGAAAAGGAGAGTTTATTTTAAGCATTTTTCCCCCCTTGCACTTTTAAGTGTTGTCATCTTAGCAACCAAAAAGGCGTGTTTGCATCATCGGCCCAAATCCCATGGATGAAGTAATGGAAAGATAGACTGAAGGTGTAGAGCAAAGAGAAGAGCTTGGTGGGAGGGAAACTAACAGAAGCCAAAGGGGGTTCTTGGTTCACAATTTCAACTTTGCCAAAACCTAGCCAGGAATTTAGACAGCCTGAAATGTTTTCAACAGAGTTAGACTATTATTATTATTATTATTAGGGTTTCGTGAGTAGTGATTTCTGACAGTCTCAAAATGGGTGAGCAGTGTGGTCGGGCAGTAGGAAAAGCAAGTAGGATGCTTGGCTGCATAGCTAGAGGTATAACAGGCAGGAAGAGGGAGATTGTGATCCCCTTATATAGAGCGCTGGTGAGATCACATTTGGAATATTGTGTTCAGTTCTGGAGACCTCACCTACAAAAAGATATTGACAAAATTGAACGGGTCCAAAGACGGGCTACAAGAATGGTGGAAGGTCTTAAGCATGAAACGTATCAGGAAAGACTTCATGAACTCAATCTGTATAGTCTGGAGGACAGAAAGAAAAGGGGGGACATGATTGAAACATTTACATATGTTAAAGGGTTAAATAAGGTTCAGGAGGGAAGTGTTTTTAATAGAACAAGGGGACACAATCTGAAGTTAGTTGGGGAAAAGATCAAAAGCAACGTGAGAAAATATTATTTCGCTGAAAGAATAGTAGATCCTTGGAACAAACTTCCAGCAGACATGGTTGGTAAATCCATAGTAACTGAATTTAAACATGCCTGGGATAAACATATATCCATTGTAAGATAAAATAGCAGGAAATAGTATAAGGGCAGACTAGATGGACCATGAGGTCTTTTTCTACCGTCAGTCTTCTATGTTTCTATGTTTCTATTATTATTTATTAGATTTGTATGCCGCCCCTCTCCGAAGACTCGGGGCGGCTCACAACAGTAATAAAAACAATATAGTAGTGGAACAAATCTAATATTAAAAAAAACATATAAAACCCTATCATTATTTTTAAAAAACCAAACAGCACAAACAGCACATTCATACCAAACATAAAACAAAGTATAAAAAAGCCTGTGGGAAAGGTGTCTCAACTCCCCCATGCCTGGCGGTATAAATGAGTCTTGATTAGTTTACGAAAGACAGGGAGGGTGGGGGCAGTTCTAATCTCCAGGGGGAGTTGGTTCCAGAGGGCCGGGGCCGCCACAGAGAAGGCTCTTCCCCTGGGGCCCACCAAACGACATTGTTTAGTCGACGGGACCCGGAGAAGGCCAACTCTGTGGAACATTATCGGTCGCTGGGATTCGTGCGGTAGCAGACGGTTCCGGAGGTACTCTGGTCCAATGCCATTTAGGGCTATGCAAAGCTGTTGAAAGAAGAATTTACAAGTATTGTGGTTGGCTCATGGCCAGCTCCTCTGGCAACAGATTTTGAATCAAATGAGCCGGGTGCGTCTGAGCATCGGAGACCTGTGTGGCTATTGGAAGATTTGGACAGTGAGGGGGAAGGAGAGATGGAAGCTGCAGGTGTTGGAGAGATAGAGGTGGAGGCCCCTGCGATGTCTATTTATTTATTTATTTTATTTATTCTTTGTCCAATACACAATACATATGGAAGAGAATAGACATTGAGTAATATATATAAAGATAATATGTAAAATAGAAGAGAAAATATATGAGAGGAAGAAAATATATATGATATATGAGATAAAGGAAAGACAATTGGACAGGGGACGAAAGGCACACTATTGCACTTATGTACTCCCCTTACTGGCCTCTTAGGAACTTGGAGAGGTCAATCGTGGAGAGTCTAGGGGAGAAATGTTGGGGGTTATGGGTTGACACTATTGAGTCCGGTAATGAGTTCCACGCTTCGACAACTTGATTGTTAAAGTCATGTTTTTTACAGTCAAGTTTGGAGCGGTTAATATTAAGTTTGAATCTGTTGCATGCTCTTGTGTTGTTGCGGTTGAAGCTGAAGTAGTCGTTGACCGGTAGGACATTGCAGCATATGATTTTGTGGGCAATACTTAAATCGTGTTTTAGGCGCCGTAGTTCTAAGCTTTCTAGACCCAGGATAGTTAGTCTATTTTCGTAGGATATTCTGTTTCGAGTGGAGGAGTGAAAGGCTCTTCTGGTGAAATATCTTTGGACGTATGTCTATGGAACCCCCAGCTAGGGCCTTGTCTGGGTCGGATGAGGAGAGGGTGATCAATGATCAATGACCCCATCCTGAAAGTGTGTGAAGGATTATGGGGAGACAGGAGCAGCTACACAGACATAGGAGAAGATCTTGATCACAGCTGAGAGTAATAGCAAATTCTGCAGCGTGCTTAAAAGGGGAGGTTTTGTCGGAGTGTTCTCTGCAGGAGTTATCATTCGTGGTTTAACAGAGAAAAAGAAATAGATCCAGAGTTTTCTCTAAACCAACATCTAGCTTCTTTAGAGAAACACAGTCTTTGGACAATTGTCTTATGAAAGACTGTAGATCTTGCAAAAAGGAGTGAGTACCTTTGCTTCAGCCCAGTTTGGGGACATGATTTACAAACCTTGGTGGGGTTTAGGACATTTGTTATTGGCCTTGAAGATAACCCAGACTCTTTGGCAATAAACAGACATTTTCCTGCCGTAATTGCGGCTCTCCGGCAATATATTTTGGTGTTTCGGAAACTCTAATCTGTGTGTTTGATTTTGACTTTAATTACTGCTCAGCTGTCACGCCAGGCAGAACAACAAGGAGGCATTCAAAGGCCTTTTTCTGAATCCTGAAAGCAGCCACATCTTGGAAACCTCTTGGATGCAAATCAGGGAGAGAAGCAACTTAGAACTAAGGAGAAATTTCCTGACAGTTGGAACAATTACCGGTAATCAGAGGAACAGCTTGCCTTCAGAAGTTGTGAAAGCGCCATCACTGGAGGTTTTTAAGAAGAGATTGGACAACTATTTGTCAATGTCCCAATTAACATCCGAGAAATAAATCAGAGTCCAAATCTTGGCCTTCTTCCAAGTTCCAGTTTATTTACAGAGCCATGTTGGATACGAACTGTACTCAACCCGATACTAACTTTTCCTACAGTTCTCCACTCATTCTTCGTCCCCAGACCCACAAGTTCATCGCATGGACCACTCTCAACCTCCACAGTCCTCCCCTGTACTTCTGGCTGGTGCTGAACAAAAGATGACCTTGAAACTCTGGAAAGAGTTCGTCGTGGCTAGTATTTTTCCCTCTCACGGAACCACCCCTCCCCAATTCCCACAGTACTTTTCTACTTGTGGCAGGCCAAAGTCTCCAATTCAAAACGATGGCTTTGGCCTGATAGTAGGGTTTCCTGCCTGAGCAGGGGGTTGGGCTAGAAGACCTCCAAGGTCCCTCCCCACTCTGTTATTCTGTTAATTTTATTACTCTATTTCCAAACTCGTGTGACTTCTTCAGAAGATGTTCCTGGCTGTCTCCATTTTCAGCAGAAATTCCAACAGATATTTTTTCTCCAGTGGATTTACACAGCCACGCTCCAGATCTCTTTTTAACGTTTGAAAATGTCTTATCTTCTGAGACCTAAGAGCCAGAAAATCATGTGGGGGTTATAGAGTAGAGTAGAGTAGAGTAGAATAGAATAGAATAGAATACAATACAATACAATACAATAGAATACAATAGAATAGAATTCTTTATTGGCCAAGTGTGATTGGACACACAAGGAATTTGTCTTTGGTGCAGATGCTCTCTCTCAGTGTACATAAAAGAAAATATAGATTTGTCAAGAATCATGAGGTACAACACTTAATGATTGTCATAGGAGTCAAATAAGCAATGAAGAAACAATATTAATAAAAATCTTAGGATGGAAACAGCAAGTTACAGTCATACAGTCCTAAGTGGGAGGAAAAGGGTGATAGAAGTGATGAGAAAAAACTAGTAGAAATAGAAGTGCAGACTTAGTAAAAAGTTTGACAATGTTGAGGGATGTAGAATGATGGTGTTTGGGAATAAAACTGTTCTTGTGTCTTGTCTTGGTGTGCAGTGCTTCGTAGCGACCTTTTGAGGGTAGGAGTTGAAACAATTTATGACCAGGATGCGAGGGGTCAGTAAATATTTTCACCACCCTCTTTTTGACTCGTGCAGTATACAGGTCCTCAGTGGAAGGCAGGTTGGCAGCAATTGTTTTTTCTGCAGTTCTAAACAAATGTACTGGCTGAGATGTTTTGGAGAATTAAGGGGTGTGCAGATTTTTTTAAAAAGGCTTTCCAATGGGGGAAAAAACCCCACAAGATAATGATGATGGGTTCAGGAGGGAAGTGTTTTTAACAGGAAAGTGAACACAAGAACAAGGGGACACAATCTGAAGTTAGTTGGGGGAAAGATCAAAGGCAACATGAGAAAGTATTATTTTACTGAAAGAGTAGTAGATCCTTGGAACAAACTTCCAGCAGACGTGGTTGGTAAATCCACAGTAACCGAATTTAAACATGCCTGGGATAAACATATATCCATTGTAAGATAAAATACAGGAAATAGTAAAAGGGCAGACTAGATGGACCATGGGGTCTTTTTCTGCCGTCAGTCTTCTATGTTTCTATGTTTCTATGTTTCTATGATGTTGATTATCCCTGATATCTCATCCTTTATAAGTAAATCCATAAAACATCAATTTTTCAAGCCGTGTCAGCAAAAAAAAAAAAAAAGGATTGGTAGAATTGTGCAAAAAATGTCTTATATTAATTTTGATCAACTATTTTTTTTATTCATTTGTCCAATACACAAATACATAGGAAGAAAAATAGACATGTAGTAATATATATAAGGGTAAAGTGAACTTAGAGGAGAGGATATATGGAAGAAAGAAAATATATATGATAGGTGAAAGAAAGGAAAGACAATTGGACAGGGGACGAAAGGCACGCCAGTGCTCTTATGTACGCCCCTTACTGGCCTCTTAGGAACCTGGAGAGGTCAATCGTGGAGAGTCTAAGGGAGAAATGTTGGGGGTTAGGGGTTGACACAATTGAGTCCGGCAATGAGTTCCACGCTTCGATAACTCTATTGTTGAAATCATATTTTTTACAGTCAAGTTTGGAGTGGTTCATATTAAGTTTGAATCTGTTGCGTGCTCTTGTGTTGTTGCGGTTGAAGATGAAGTAGTCATTGACCGGTAGGACGTTGCAGCATATGATCTTGTGGGCAATACTTAAATCGTGTTTTAGGCACCATAGTTCTAGGCTTTCTAGGCCCAGGATTGTTAGTCTATTTTCGTAGGATATTCTGTTTCGAGTGGAGGAGTGAAGGGCTCTTCTGGTGAAATATCTTTGGACATTTTCAAGGGTGTTGATGTCTGAGATGTGGTATGGGTTCCAGACAGATGAGCAATAGTCTAGGATGGGTCTGGCAAAAGTTTTGTAGGCTCTTGTGAGTAGTTTGAGATTGCCTGAGCAACTAAACCAACTTTATATTTGTTCTTTTACTTCTAAAAGCCTTTAACTCAATCAAATATTGTCACAGGGTTGAAGTTCCCTTTTTTCCTCCAAAGGTTTAACAAGCCTCTTAAAGATTTCAACAAAAAAACATTTTCCGGTTCCAACCTCCTGGTTTGTCATTTGAATTTCTCTTTTGATTTTTTTAAAAGCTTCGGTTAGTTTCTTTTCTACGTCAATCAAGGATCCTTTTCCAAATCATTTCCTTGGCCTGTCATTTGTCGTACCTCTGAAAATTCTTGATGTTATTCCCCCAGGCTGACTTCTTCTTCTTTGCTGCCAATTTAAGAATCGCTTCCCTGCTGCAAACAGCAGCAACTATACGTAGATGACCACTTTACTGCTATGCCACAAAGCTGGATTGTGCTTTTATTACATAGCGCACCGTTTTTCTATCGCACTAGCTGCTCTTGCTGGAGGTTTTTATTAGGAAAAAATCAACTTAACATTGGCAGGCAATTGCGTCAACAGGTCTGGAGTTTGCCACCTGCATCTTCCTAAACTATTTTTCTATTTTCATTAGATCTTTATAAATAGGAAGTCGCCTTCGTTGAATTTTTAAATTTCCGGCTGTAAAGCTTTTGAAGGGGGAGCACTTTTGGGGAAAATGGATAGTTTAGGATGTGGAGACTTTAGAAAGAACGCAGAGAAGAGCAACAAAGGTGATTAGGGGACTGGAGGCTAAAACACCTGCAGGAACTGGGCATGGCTAGTTTAATGAAAAGAAGGACCAGGGGAGACATGAGAGCAGTGTTCCAATATCTCAGGGGTTGCCACAAAGAAGAGGGAGTCAAGCTATTGTCCAAAGCACCTGAGGGTAGAATGAGAAGCAATGGGTGGAAGCTGAACAAGGAGAGAAGCAACTTAGAACTAAGGAGAAATTTCCTGATAATTAGAACAATTAACTTCATGGCACCGGACCAGGATATCTGCGAAACCGCCTTCTGCCGGACGAATCTCAGTAGCCGGTTAGGTCCCACAGAATTGGTCTTCTCCGGGTCCCGTCGACTAAACAATGTTGTCTGGCGGGACCCAGGGGAAGAGCCTTCTCGGTGGTGGCTCCAACCCTCTGGAATCAACTCTTTATTTTATTTTATTTTATTTATTTTATTTTATTTTATTTTATTTATTTATTTTATTTATTTTATTTATTTTATTTATTTTATTTATTTTATTTATTTTATTTATTTTATTTATTTTATTTATTTTATTTATTTTATTTATTTTATTTATTTTATTTATTTTATTTATTTTATTTATTTTATTTATTTTATTTATTTTATTTATTTTATTTATTTTATTTTAATTTTATTCATTCATTCATTCATTCATTCATTCATTCATTCATTCATTCATTTATTTATTTATTTATTTATTTATTTTGTCCGGTACACAATGAGGGTTTTAGTGGGTATATATCTATATATACACATAGTAAAATACATGATGAAGGTTATAGAGGAGATACTCATAGTAAAATATATCTAAGAAATAATAGAAAAGAAGGTATAGTAATAGAACATATCAATGAAAGAATAGAAGAAGAGATATAGGAATAGAAGAAAGGTATAGGAGATATAGGAGAGCAATAGGACAGGGGACGGAAAGCACTCTAGTGCACTCGTACTCACCCCTTACTCTTAGGAATCTGGATAGGTCAACCGTAGATAATCTAAGGGTAAAGTGTTGGGGGTTTGGGGATGACACTATGGAGTCCGGTAATGAGTTCCACGCTTCGACAACTCAGTTACTGAAGTCATATTTTTTACAGTCAATTTTGGATCGGTTAATATTAAGTTTAAATCTGTTGTGTGCTCTTGTGTTGTTGTGGTTGAAGCTGGAGTAGTTCTCTGCCCTTAAATGCTGACAGCATTGTCCTTTTTTAAAAAGTTACTTAAAAGCCACCCTTGTTTTACAACCACACAACATGTTGTTCTGCTCACCCTTGCTGTAATTTTTCTTGTCTTGTGGCCTGTAGTTTTGAAGGTGACCTTCCTTTGCTCACCCATTCAGAAGCTTGGAGAGGCTTAACAATACTGTACGTTGCACTAGTGAAATATTTATAAGCCGCCTTTCGATTGCAAATCTATCCCAGGAGCCAAGCAAACAAAGGATAAGGTTAAAAATAAAACAGTGCATTAATGATTTATTCTAGTACCCATTTAAAATGTCAAATGTTGCTAGCTCTCCTGCATTCCCTTCCCTGGCGTCCTTCTCCGCTGGTTCCTCGTCAGCTCAGCTGACAGAAGAAAATAATCCCAAATTTTCCTTCCTTCTTTCGACAGCTAAAATCCCAGAAGCTGGGAGGGGAAACCCCCCCCCCCCCAGTAATTCATAAGGTGACTAATTTTTTTACAATGTAAAGGAGGACGAAAAAAATTAAGGAAAAAAGTAAAACGTAAATAAATGAAACTTTGTACTAATTCAAACAAAAATACACTAATATTTATTTATTTATTTTTATTTATTAATTAGATTTGTATGCCACCCCTCTCTCGGGGCGGCTAACAACAGTAAAAAAGACAATATAAACAAATCTAATATTAAAAGTAATTTAAAAAACCCCAATTTAAGAAAAAACAATCATACTTACAGATATACCATGCATAAATTTTATAAGCCTAGGGGGAAGGGAATATCTCCATTCCCCCATGCCTGATGACAGAGGTGGGTTTTGAGGAGCTTACGAAAGGCAAGGAGGGTGGGGGCAACTCTGATATCTGGGGGAGTTGGTTCCAGAGGGCCGGGGCCGCCACAGAGAAGGCTCTTCCCCTGGGCCCCGCCAAACGACATTGTTTAGTCGACGGGACCCAGAGAAGACCAACTCTGTGGGACCTAACTGGTCGCTGGGATTCGTGCGTAATAATATAATAATGCGTAATAATGTAATAATGCTTACATCCCTTTTAATTATTTAATTAAACAAGTATTTTTCCATTGACTGAATATTTTTTGTCAATACATATCATTTTCTAACAATATATTGGAAATTTCGGAGCAAGAAATATCCTTCATATTGAATTTTACTGCTTTTTAAGTGCTTTAAGTAAGTTTAATTTCAAGCGAGGCAGCTATAATATTCACTGAGAAAGAAATAATTTTGTAAACAGGAAGTACAATATAGAGGCAATGGTGGGAGACGAGTGGGAGACACATGAAGTTCTCCTGCGCCCTGCGCATATGTTTCATAATCAAGTATTTCCGAACTGTACCATCACATGACGTTAACAGTTCGGCGCTGCGTCTCTGAATACAGAGATTAACAGATTAGTTTTAAAATATCGAATCTATCTATCTGTCTGTCTGTCTGTCTGTCTGTCTGTCTGTCTGTCAAATGTTTTTGCTGAATTTGAAAATTAAGGGAGACTAGGATAGATCTATTTCGGCCTTATTTTGGCCTTATCAGCTAGCCATACCCTCACTGGGACTTGAACTTGCAACCTTTGCCTTGTAAGGCAGAGAATTAACCTCTAAGCTACAGTATCCAATCCCTTCAGCTCTGTACTGTACCAGGGAGATATATATATATATGGTTTGATGACTCAGCAATTGCCTGCTGTGTAGAAACCTCCTGGTGAGTCAGTGGGGTAACACCTGGGGTCATTGATGTAGCTGAGGTATGCTGATTAGTTAATGGTTGTGGATTAGGCGTGATATCCTGAGTAGTTGGAGCTTGCAGGCTACTTGGTTGTTTTGCAATGTGTGTTCTGAGTCTGGTTTCAGTCTTTTAAAAAAACCCTATTAAAAACAGTCATACAGCCCAAACACACCATCCATAAAATCAAAGGCAGCTAAGGATATATCAATTCCTCCATGCCTGGTGACATAGATGAATTTTCAAAAGTTTGCGAAAGGCAAAGAGGGTGGGGGCAGTCCTAATCTCTGGGGAGAGCTGATTCCAGAGGGCCGGGGCCGCCCCAGAGAAGGCTCTTCCCCTGGGTCCTGCCAGACGGGATTTCTTGCATCCATGCACACACATGTTAGAAGCCTAACATTCTGATTTCCCAAAATAAACATTAGTTTTCCTTTTTTTAAAAGGAAACTCTGCTACTGCGGTCCCCGAAGGTCGGTGCCCAGAAAACCACTTCGATTGCCTTTAAAAATAGAACCGGAGGTAGCAACATTTTAAACGGTTGTTGGAATAAAACGCTGTGCAGGTTCTACATGTTTTTGAAATAATGGAAAGAGGTGGGGAGGAAATGAGTTTCTTGGCACTGGCTTCTAAAAAAATATTTTTAAAAAACCATTCAGGGCGGAAGTGCTTGGCGTAAGCACCCTGATTTAGCACTCATTTGCATATAATTATATATAGCTGGTAAGGGCAATTCCAGGCATGTTTGAAAGAACCAGTGCCTGCTCGCTCTTCAAGGTTTTAATTTGTGTCTTTGGGTTTGGGAGGGGAGAAAACTGAAGAAAACAGCACAGTGAAAAGGCAGAAACAGGAGGCCTTCAGCCTGGGTAATGGGAAGAAAACTACGTCGTTCGCTGGTCCAGCCCAGAGGTGCAAGTCTCATAATTTCCTTTACCGGTTCTCCAGCGCACGTGCGCAAACTTCGGTCGCGCATGTGCCTTCCACCATCATCATCATCATTATTATTATGTCAATACAACACAGCAAACGAGATCACTATGCTGGATTTCATATTTCATCACCAGTTGGGCGCTTCCCAAGCACCTAGGACTACGTGATGTAGCGGCGAATTATGTTTGCCGATCCCATTAAAGCGGCCTTTTGCAATTGACCGATGGAGATTTTGTCAATTCCGATGGTTTTCAAATGTCCGCTGAGATCCTTTGGCACTGCGCCCAGCGTGCCAAGTACCACTGGGATCACTTTCACTGGCTTATGCCAGAGTCGTTGCAGCTCGATTTTTAGATCTTCGTATTTCACTAATTTCTGTAGTTGCTTCTCCTCAATTCTGCTGTCTCCTGGGATTGCGATGTCGATGATCCATACTTTCTTTTTCTCCACGATCACAATGTCTGGTGTGTTATGCCTCAGAATTCAGTCAGTCTGAAGTTGGAAGTCCCACAGTAGTTTTGCTTGCTCACTTTCTACCACTTTTTCGGGCTTATGATCCCACCAGTTCTTTGCCACTGGTAAATGGTAGTTCCGGCACAAGTTCCAGTGGATCATCTGTGCCACAGCATCATGTCTATGCTTGTAGTCAGTCTGTGCGATCTTTTTGCAGCAGCTGAGTATGTGATCGATTGTTTCATCTGTTTCTTTACAGAGTCTGCACTTTGGATCGTCTGTTGATTTTTCAATTCTGGCTTTGACAGCATTTGTTCTAATGGCCTGTTCTTGTGCCGCCAGTATTAGACCTTCTGTCTCCTTTTTGAGTGTTCCACTTGTAAGCCATGACCAGGTCTTTTCTTTATCCACTTTGCCTTCAGTCATCTCCAAGAACTGGCCATGCAATGCTTTGTTCCGCCAACTGTCCATACGACATTATTATTATTATTATTAATTTATTAGATTTGTATGCCCCCCCTCTCCGCAGACTCGGATGGATGCGCATTGCTCACACATGTTTAATGTTTCCAAATGTAAAATAATGCACTTGGGGAAAAGGAATCATCAGTCTGAGTATTGTATTGGCAGTTCTGTGTTAGCAAAAACTTCAGAAGAGAAGGATTTAGGGGTAGTGATTTCTGACAGTCTCAAAATGGGTGAGCAGTGTGGTCGGGTGGTAGGAAAAGCAAGTAGGATGCTTGGTTACATAGCTAGAGGTATAACAAGCAGGAAGAGGGAGATTATGATCCCCTTATATAGAGCGCTGGTGAGACCCCATTTGGAATACTGTGTCCAGTTCTGGAAACATCACCTACAAAAAGATATTGACAAAATTGAAGGGGCTACAACAATCATACAATCATACGTTGGCCAGGGGCTAAGGTCTAATCGGCCCAGGCCTGATGACATAAATGAGTCTTAAAAGTCTTACAAAAGTCGAAAAGGGTGGGGGGCAGTACAAATCTCTGATTCTAGAGGGCTGGGGCCACCACAGAGAAGGCTCTTCCCCTAGGTCCCGCCAAGTGACATTTCTAGTTGACAGGACCTGGAGAAGGCCGACTCTGTGGGACCGAACCGGTCGCTGTGATTCACGTGGCAGTAGGCGGTCCTGCAAATAATCTGGTCCAATGCTGGTTAAATAAAACCCACATCTCCCAGCTTCTATATGCTATTTTTAATAGTGCACGCATCTCGTAAACATATCCTGACTTGTAACCCAAAGCTTTTTTAGTCATTCTTTCTTAAGGGCGAGTTGTATTTCCAATCTTCTCTTGTTTATATGGAAGCCTTTTTTTTCTTCTTTTTTTACCCTTCTCCTGCTGTAACAGCCGTACACCGTGGCATTTATACTCGGGGCCCGGCAAATCTGTTTGTGATGCATCCTGCTGGCATCAAATGGCATTAAAAGGCTCTCTTCTTCCCACACTAATGGAGCTTATCAGATCAGCTGGGTTTCTAGGCATCTCTTGGATAATAAGGCAGGTAAGGCTTCGCTCTCTGCCAGCTTAAATCATGGTCTCATATCTGTCAAGTTAGCCGCCGAATTTGGATGTTCTGCGGTGGATTATATTTTTATTTCAAGGCAGAGCTGCAGATGGGATTTTTATTTGATTTGATTTGATTTATTGGATTTGTATGCCGCCCCTCTCCGGAGACTCGGGGCAGCTAACAACAATAATAGAACAGTACACACAATAATCCAATAGTAAAAACGATTAAAAACCCATTAAAGTAAAAACCAAACATACATAGAGACATACCATGCATAAAATTGTAAAGGCCTAGGGGGAAAGAATATCTCAGTTCCCCCATGCCTGATGGCAGAGATTGGTTTTAAGTAGCTTGCGAAAGGCAAGGAGGGTGGGGGCAGTTCTAATCTCTGGGGGGAGTTGGTTCCAGAGGGCCGGGGCCGCCACAGAGAAGGCTCTTCCCCTGGGTCCCGCCAAGCGACATTGTTTAGTTGATGGGACCCGGAGAAGACCCACTCTGTGGGACCTAACTGGTTGCTGGGATTCGTGCAGCAGAAGGCGGTCCATGAGATAATCTGGTCCGGTGCCATGAAGGGCTTTATAGGTCATAACGGAATCCTCAATCTGAGTATTGCATTGGCAGTTCTGTGTTAGCAAAAACTTCAGAAGAGAAGGATTTAGGGGTAGTGATTTCTGACAGTCTGAAAATGGGTGAGCAGTGTGGTTGGGCGGTAGGAAAAGCAAGTAGGATGCTTGGCTGCATAGCTAGAGGTATAACAAGCAGGAAGAGGGAGATTGTGATCCCCTTATATAGAGCGCTGGTGAGACCACATTTAGAATACTGTGTTCGGTTCTGGAGACCTCACCTACAAAAAGATATTGACAAAATTGAACGGGTCCAAAGACGGGCTACAAGAATGGTGGAAAGTCTTGAGCATAAAACGTATCAGGAAAGACTTCATGAACTCAATCTGTATAGTCTGGAGGACAGAAGGAAAAGGGGGGACATGATCGAAACATTTAAATATGTTAAAGGGTTAAATAAGGTTCAGGAGGGAAGTGTTTTTAATAGGAAAGTGAACACAAGAACAAGGGGACACAATATGAAGTTAGTTGGGGGAATGATCAAAAGCAACATGAGAAAATATTATTTTACTGAAAGAGTAGTAGATCCTTGGAACAAACTTCCAGCAGACGTGGTTGGTAAATCCACAGTAACTGAATTTAAACATGCCTGGGATAAACATATATCCATTGTAAGATAAAATACAGGAAATAGTATAAGGGCAGACTAGATGGACCATGAGGTCTTCTTCTGCCGTCAGTCTTCTATGTGAATTGAATTGTGACCGGAAACTGATCGGCAACCAATGCAGACTGCAGAGTGTTGGTGTGACATGGGCATATTTAGGGAAGCCCATGATTGTTCTCGCAGCTGCATTCTGCACGATCTGAAGTTTCCAAACACTTTTCAAAGGTAGCCCCATGTAGAGAGCGTTACAGTAGTCGAGCCTCGAGGTGATGAGCGCATGAGTGACTGTGAGCAGTGACTCCCGGTCCAAATAGGGCTGCAACTGGTGCACCAGGCGAACCTGGGCGAACGCCCCCCTCGCCACAGCTGAAAGATAGAAACATAGAAACATAGAAACATAGAAGTCTGACGGCAGAAAAAGACCCCATGGTCCATCTAGTCTGCCCTTTTACTATTTCCTGTATTTTATCTTACAATGGATATATGTTTATCCCAGGCATGTTTAAATTCGGTTACTGTGGATTTACCAACCACGTCTGCTGGAAGTTTGTTCCAAGGATCTACTACTCTTTCAGTAAAATAATACTTTCTCATGTTGCCTTTGATCTTTCCCCCAACTAACTTCAGATTGTGTCCCCTTGTTCTTGTGTTCACTTTCCTGTTAAAAACACTTCCCTCCTGAACCCTATTTAACCCTTTAACATATTTAAATGTTTCGATCATGTCCCCCCTTTTCCTTCTGTCTTCCAGACTATACAGATTGAGTTCATTAAGTCTTTCCTGATACGTTTTATACTTCAGACCTTCCACCATTCTTGTAGCCCGTCTTTGGACCCGTTCAATTTTGTCAATATCTTTTTGTAGGTGAGGTCTCCAGAACTGAACACAGTACTCCAAATGTGGTCTCACCAGCGCTCTATATAAGGGGATCACAATCTCCCTCTTCCTGCTTGTTATACCTCTAGCTATGCAGCCAAGCATCCTACTTGCCTTTCCTACTGATGTTTCTGTAATGTGAGCTGTGGATCGAGGAGGACGCCCAAGTTGCGGACTCTCTCTGAGGAGGTCAATGATTCTCCCCCCAGGGTAATGGACGGACAGACGGAATTGTCCTTGGGAGGCAAGACCCACAGCCACTCCGTCTTGTCTGGGTTGAGTTTGAGTTTGTTGACACCCATCCAGGCCCCAACAGCCCCCAGGCACCGGCACATCACTTCCACTGCTTCGTTGACTGGACTTCTGCCTGCTTCTGCCTCATGTGTGCCAAACAGACCATGTTAGGTCTCAAAGTTGGTCTTCTCCAGATCCCGTCAACTAAACAATGTCACTTGGTGGGACCTAAGGGAAGAGCCTTCTCTGTGGGGGCCCCGGCTGTCTGGAATCAACTCCCCCTGGAGATTCGCCCTGCCTCCACCCTGCTCGCCTTCTGCAAGAGTCTGAAGACTCATCTAGGGGCCATTAGGCTCCAGCCCCCTGGCCGACAAATGCGATATATATTTGTTGTTTGAATGGGAATGATTGACTTTTAAGTAACTGGGATTTTTTAGATTAGTTAGTCTTAAATTAATTGGATTTGGATAGTTGTATTGTTTTCCTTTATATGTTGTTAGGTGCCCCAAATCCTCGGAGAGGGGCGGCATATAAATCAAATCAGAGCCAGGGTGGCACAGCAGGTACTGCAGGCCACTGAAGCTGACTGTAGATCAGCGGTTCAAATCTCACCACCGGCTCAAGGTTGACTGTCTTCCATCCTTCCGAGGTGGGTAAAATGAGGACCCGGATTGTGGGGGCAATAGGCTGGCTCTGTTAAAAAGTGCTATGGCTCACATGTTGTAAGCTGCCCTGAGTTTAAGAAGGGCGGCATAAAAATCGAACAAATAAATAAATAATAAAAATCAAATCAAATCAATCAATCAATAGGAAGCAGTATTAGATAAGTTTGCTGTCTTGAGTCATTTATCAATTAAGAAGATACACAGAATTCGGTACAGGAAAACAAAACGTTCTCCTTTGTTTGCGGCTTGATGTGAAACAAGACAATGTAGTTAATAAGCCGCAGCTCATGGTTTAAAATATCGCAGGAGATTATTGTGGTTTATTCAGTAACCACAGCAGAGCAAACTACAGCTTACGAAGACATCGAACATCTTGTAAGATTTAAAGTTTTAAGGATACATTTGGTGACCGCTTCTGGATTTTGTGGTTGAGATGGGGGGGAGGGGGGGGAATGAGAAACTTTGATTTTGGGGTTTTTCCTGATTTGATTGATTTCTTGTTATAGAAATGACTGGCTTAGATTATTGTGAAAAAGTAAAATGCTGAGGTTCGACGTTAATGCTTTATTCTACTGCAACAGATGGAGCCAATACTTTTTTTTCTCCCTCCCCTCAGTATTCCATTCCATTCCTTATCCTATTCTATTCCATTCCTTATTCTATTCTATTCCTTATTCTATTCTATTCCATTCCTTATTATATTCTTTATTCTATTCTATTCCATTCCTTCTATTTTATTCAATTCCATTCCTTATTCTATTCTATTCCTTATTCTATTCTATCCTATCCCATTCCTTATTCTATTCCATTCCATATTCTATTCCATTCCATATTCTATTCTATTCCATTCCTTATTGTATTCCATTCCATTCCATATTCTATTTTATTCCATTCCTTATTCTATTCCATTCCATTCCTTATTCTATTCCATTCCATATTCTATTCTATTCCATTCCTTATTGTATTCCATTCCATTCCATATTCTATTTTATTCCATTCCTTATTCTATTCCATTCCATTCCTTATTCTATTCCATTCCATATTCTATTCTATTCCATTCCTTATTCTATTCCATTCCATTCCTTATTCTATTCCATTCCATTCCATATTCTATTCTATTCCATTCCTCATTCTATTCCATTCCATATTCTATTCCATTCCATATTCTATTCTATTCCATTTCATATTCTATTCTATTCCATTCCTTATTCTATTCCATTCCTTATTCTATTCCATTCCATTTTCTATTCTATTCCATTCCTCATTCTATTCCATTCCATATTCTATTCTATTACATTCCTTATTCTATTCCATTCCATTCCATATTCTATTCTATTCCATTCCTTATTCTATTCTATCCCATTCCTTATTCTATTTTATTCAATTCCATTCTTTATTCTATTCTATCCCATTCCTTATTCTATTCCTTATTCTATTCTATCCTATCCTATCCCATTCCTTATTCTATTCTATTCCTTATTTTATTCTATCCTATCCCATTCCTTATTCTATTCCATTCCTTATTCTATTCTATTCCTTATTCTATTCTATCCTATCCCATTCCTTATTCTATTCCATTCCTTATTCTTTTCTATTCCATTCCATATTCTATTCTATTCCATTCCGTAGTGGCTTCGATAATTCCACTGAGCGGAACAGGTGGTGGTTATATGTTGAATAAAAAAATAAAATCCAGCCCTTCATTGCGTCTTATTCCATGTATAATGGCCCACTTTGCTGAAATACGAGCACAGATACAACGGGACGCCATTTAATTAGAATTAATTTTGCTTTAATGCAAAAAACAAAACAGGCTTTCGACGCAGCACGTTTTACAATCATCTCCCTGTTTGTGAGACATCTGAGCTTAATCGCTTGCAAATTAAAAACTGGAAGGCTAATCACCCTGCACAGATAAACACAAGAACAAGCTTGTGCATTAAGAAAAATAAAATAAAAACCCACAAATGCAACTAAGTATGTTTCTCTATCATGACATATTTCTGATATTCCTCATTGGTAACAGCACTTGCATGAGTCAAGAGATATTGGGGAACAATTCAGGCATGGTTAGAGAGATATATTAGAGAGAAAAGTATAAAAGAAGCCTGAATTATGTTTGCTAGGTAAAGCCCATGAGATACTTTGACAAAGGCCAATTGTATTTAACTCTCCACATAACGACAGCAGCAAAGATAGTGATTGCACAACACTGGAAAAATGAAACTATACCCACGGAAGAAGATACTATCAAAAAAAAAATGACATCATGTGCAGAAATTGGACAGTTTTACTAAGGAAATAAAAGATAGACGAGGAAGAATTTATTAACTGTTGGGACAAGTTTTATAATTGGTTGGGAAAAAGGAAAAATAAAAGAAAAAGAGAACCAATAAGTGGTAGAAAACTTGGAAAGTAAAGTTGAGAGTTTTGGATATAAAAGGGAATAAAGAAAAAGGTATACCTGATTAAGATCACTGCGAAGATTTCGGTGTATATTACGTAAATAAGATTTGTGTAATAGGAAAGAAGAATTGCCAGAATTGTATTACAGGCGCGTCAGATATTATCCATTTTTAAAAATGTTTAGTCTGTCTTGTATGTGTTTTGTTTATAAATAAAATGTATTTGTAATAAAATTTAAAAGAAAAAAAGACTTAAAAAAAAGACTTTTAAAAAAAAGAAAAGAAAAAAGGAGAAGATCGGCTCCTGTAGACCAAAGTTGGACGGCCCCGTTTCTTTCTCAGCAAATTACAAGACGTCAATCAAAAAAAAAAAAACCCTACAGGAGTGACAAATTGACAGCTTAGCTGTTCCCCTCCATTGTCACCGTCTCCTGGGTTAAACATATTGCATATAAACACACAAAAGATTTCTACGCAATGTATGAACGTTTGAAACACAATAAAAACGAAGGTTCCCTTTGGAACTCTGCCGCTGCTCTTCGGTTACACCGGAAGGCCAGGAGGGCGGCTGGCCGTGCTAGTAGCGGCCGTACCGCGGCTCCTGGAAATAGGATCCGTAGCTGCGCTGCGGCCAGCCGTGTTGTGGGTAGGACGGCTGCCGGTGTTGGTGCTGCTGGTAGTTAGGGCTGTAGCCTTTCTCGTGCCACTGCTCAGACCTGTAGCCTCCTGGGTGGTCGTAGCGGTGTCCCCTGTTCCGGAATTGCCGGCTGTCTCTGTATCTGTGAAAATAAGAAAACAACGGCACATTAAAAGACAAGATTTATTTTCATTACACAACCCTGGCGTTATCCCAGCCGACAGCATCCATTTCGAAGAAAGAAGGTATAGAAACATAGAAGATTTGGCGGCAGAAAAAGGACCTCCTGGTCCATCTAGTCTGCCCTTATACTATTTCCTGTATTTTATCTTAGGATGGATCCAGGCACGTTTCAATTCAGTTCCTGTGGATCTACCAACCACGTTTGCTGAAAGTTTGTTCCAAGGATCTACTACTCTTTCAGTCAAATAATATTTTCTCATGTTCCTTTTGATCTTTCCCCCAACTAACTTCAGATTGTGCCTCCTTGTTCTTGTGTTCACTTTCCTATTAAAAACACTTCCCTCCTGAACCTTATTTAACCCTTTAACATATTTAAATGTTTCGATCGTGTCCCCCCTTTTCCTTCTGTCCTCCAGACTGGAAGTTTGTTCCAAGCATCTACTACTCTTTCAGAATAGAATAGAATAGAATTTTTATTGGCCAAGTGTGATTGGACACACAAGGAATTTGTCTTGGTGCATATGCTCTCAGCGTACATAAAATAAAATATACATTTGTCAAGAATCATGTGGTACAACACTTAATGATTGTCATAGGGGTCAAATAAGCAATGAAGAAGCAATATTAATAAAAATCTTAGGATATAAGCAACAAGTTACAGTCATACAGTCAACATGGGAGGAAATGGGTGATAGGAATGATGAGAAAAACTAGTAGAATAGAAGTGCAGATTTAGTAGAAAGTCTGACAGTGTTGAGGGAATTATTTGTTTAGTAGAGTGATCGCGTTCGGAAAAAAACTGTTCTTGTGTCTAGTTGTCTACTCTTTCAGTCAAATAATATTTTCTTATGTTGCTCCTGATCTTTCCCCCAACTAACCTCAGATTGTGCCCCCTTGTTCTTGAAGTCCATAAGATTTAAAGATGCCAAGTTTGAAGACCTCTGCTCTGGGTAAGTTCTATCATTCTTATTTCTCCCAACTGGAATTAAGGTGGGGTGGTGTTTCTAGTCCTCCCCACCCAGAGAAGATTTAAGTTTTAAAAGGAAGGAAATGATAAAGTGGGGAATTAGCACAAGTAGTGGCAGGACAAAACTTATTTTTCCTGGTTCTGATAAGGAGCCTGGAGGCTAAACCATATAGGATGATTAGGTGTGTTCCAGTCTAACAAAGAGAAGGACTGGGGGTGATATGATAACAGTCTTTCAGGACTTGAAGGGCTGTCACAAAGAAGAGGGAGTCAACGGATTCTGCAAAGCACCTGAGGAGTCGGGCAAGAAGTAACGTGTAGAAGACCATCAAAGAGAAATCCAAGCTAGAACTAAGGAGAAATTTCCTGACAGTTGGAACAATCCATCAGTGGATTACAACTTGTCTCCCGAAGCTGTGAATTCTCCAACACTGGAAGTTCCCGAAAAGAGATGGGATGGTGATTTGTCTGGGAGGCTATAGGAACTCCTGCTTTGGGGAGATGATTGCACTGGAAGGCCTCCAATGTTTTTGCCTCCAAAGTTCAGAGGAGAGCAACCAGGATGGTGAAGGAACTGCAAACTAAAACATACGAAGAGCGGTTGCAGGAACTGGGCATGGCCAGTTGGAGAAGAGAAGGACCAGGGGAGACATGATAGCAATCCTCCAATACTTGAGGGGCTGCCACAGAGAGGAAAGGGTCAGGCTGTTTTCCAAAGCACCAGAAGGCCAGGCCAGGAACAATAGAAACATAGAAGACTGATGGCAGAAAAAGACCTCATGGTCCATCTAGTCTGCCCTTATACTATTTTTTGTATTTTATCTTAGGATGGATCTATGTTTATCCCAGGCATGTTTAAATTCAGTTACTGTGGATTGACCAACCATGTCTGCTGGAAGTTTGTTCCAAGGATCTACTTACTCTTTCAGTAAAATAATATTTTCTCACGTTGCTTTTGATCTTTCCCCCAACTAACTTCAGATTGTGTCCCCTTGTTCTTGTGTTCACTCTCCTATTAAAAACACTTCCCTCCTGAACCTTATTTAACCCTTTAATATATTTAAATGTTTCGATCATGTCCCCCCAATGGATGGAAGTTGACCAAGGAGAGATTCAACCTGGAAATAAGGAGGAACTTTCTGATGGTGAGAAGGATCAAACAGTAGAACAGCTTAGCTGCCTGCACTTTGAGGGAGCTAAAACGCTTAAGACTTTCAAAGGGAGATTGGATTGACCTTTGTCCAAAATGGTGTAGACTCCTGCTTGAGCGGGGGGGTTAGACTTACAAGGTCCCTTCCAACTCTAATAAATAATCTAATAATCTAATCGAAACCTTTAAATATATTAAAGGGTTAAATAAGGTTCAGGAGGGAAGTGCTTTTAATAGGAAAGTGAACCCAAGAACAAGGGGGCACCGTCTGAGGTTAGTTGGGGGAAAGATCGGAAGCAACAATATTATTTTACTGAAAGAGTAGTAGATGCTTGGAACAAACTTCCAGCAGACGTGGTTGCTAAATCCACAGTCACTGAGTTTAAACATGCCTGGGATAAACATAGACCCATCCTAAGATAAAATATATTGACAAAATTGAACAGGTCCAAAGACGGGCTACAAGAATGGTGGACGGTCTTAAGCATAAAACGTATCAGGAAGACTTAATGAACTGAATCTGCATAGTCTGGAGGACAGAAGGAAGAGGGGGGACATGATCGAAACATTTAAATATGTTAAAGGGTTAAATAAGGTTAAGGAGGGAAGTGCTTTTAATAGGAAAGTGAACACAAGAACAAGGGGACACAATCTGAAGTTAGTTGGGGGAAAGAGCAAAAGCAACATGAGAAAATATTGTTTTACTGAAAGAGTAAGTAGATGCTTGGAACAAACTTCCAGCAGACGTGGTTGGTAAATCCACAGTCGCTGAGTTTAAACATGCCTGGGATAAACATATATCCATCCCAAGATAAAATACAGGAAATAATATCAGACTAGATGGGCCAGGAGGTCTTTTTCTACCATCAATCTTCTGTGTTTCTACATTTCTATCTAATCCTTTCCAACCCTATTATTTTATGTTCTTGGCCTCTGGGACAGGCAGAAAAGTCAGTTAAATTCAAACAAGCTCGGGAGGAGTCGCTGGGCAGGGTTGGTGCGTTAACTCCGGCAGATCCCAACTTGTTAGATCTTCCCAACGTCTCGGCTCTCTTCGCAAGAAAAGCTAGGCGGGCTAACAGACAAAAATTATATAAAACGCTATCGACTTCTGAAGGGCCACCACGCCTTGTCCGCCCTTGCTCTAGAGAGACAAAGCCCAGAAACAAGTTGTTCCGAAGACCTGGTTCTTGGCTGACATCATCTACGCTCCTACTGGATGGGGTGGTGGCACCCACTAGAAAGAAGCCAACACCTAACTTCTTCATATCAATCTAAACCAGAGGTCCCCAACCTTTTTAGCACCAGGGACCGGCTTTAAGTTAGACGAGTTTTCCACGGCCCGGTGGGGGGGGGGGGGGGGGGCTTTGGTCATATGGGGGTGGGGTTATGGAGGGGTGGAGCTTAGTGACGCAGCCCTCCACACTTCTCCACAGGGCGGGGAGAATCAGGAGGCTCCTTTGGCGGCTGGGGGCTGCCTGGCTTTGTGATTTTGGCTGGGGGGGGAGTTAGGAAGGTCCTACTTCTCCCCCCCCCCAGCCAAAAATTCAAAGCCTATCTGCTAGATACGGGCGATGAGTGGGACAGAGCGGCGCGGAAGCCTCTTGCAGCAGCTGCCACAGCCACCGGCTTCGGCGCCGCTCGTCCCGCTCATTGCCCGTGTCTGGCAGAAGCTGCTGCCCGAGTGCTCTTGGCCGGCGGGATTTAAAGTGCTGGGGTGGGGGGTGTCCCAGCGGGAGGCGAAGCACTGGGGTGGGGGGGCTGTCAGGACACCCCCCACCCCAGCACTTTGAATCCCGCCGGCCAAGAGCACTCGGGCAGCAGCTTCTGCTGGATACGGGCGATGGGCGGGACGAGCGGCGCCGAAGCCGGTGGCTGTGGCAGCTGCTGCAAGAGGCTTCCGCGCCGCTCTGTCCCACTCGTCGCCCATATCCAGCAGATAGGCTTTGAATTTTTGGCTGGGGGGGGGAGAAGTAGGACCTTCCTAACTCCCCCCCCAGCCAAAATCACAAAGCCAGGCAGCCCCCAGCCGCCAAAGGAGCCTCCTGATTCTCCCCGCCCTGTGGAGAAGTGTGGAGGGCTGCGTCACCGCCCGACGCCCCACCCCATCCTGCATAATGTTCTCTGCCGGGAGGGCAGTGGCGCCGCGGACCGGCTGAAAACCCCCAACGGCCCGGTCCTGGTCCGCGGACCGGCGGTTGGGGACCTCTGATCTAAACTATCCATTTGATGGTGTAAGCACAATAGAGCAGTTTTCTACAGGAAAGCAATTGTTCTCGATGAGAGAATCAGAAATACATCCATTTGGTGTTTTTTTTTTAGGGAGTTGATGGAAAAGAGGGATGGATGGATGGATGGATGGATGGATGGATGGAAGGAAGGAAGGAAGGAAGGAAGGAAGGAAGGAAGGAAGGAAGGAAGGAAGGAAGGAAGGAAGGAAGGAAGGAAGGAAGATTAGATTAGATTTATTGGATTTATATGCCGCCCCTCTCCGCAGACTCGGGGCAACTCACAACAATAGTAAAAACAGTACATAGTGACAAAATCCAATGCCCACCAATCCAATTACAATTTTAAGTTAAGAAATTCATAAAACAATCCCAATATATATAAAAAACAGCCACACTATCAATCAAACGGCAAAACAACATGGGCAAGGGGGAGATGTTTTAGTTCCCCCATGCCTGACGGCAGAGGTGGGTTTTAAGGAGTTTACGAAAGGCAGGGAGGGTGGGGGCAATCCTAATCTCCAGGGGGAGCTGGTTCCAGAGGGTCGGAGCCACCACAGAGAAGGCTCTTCCTCTGGGTCCCGCCAGACGACATTGTTTAGTCGACGGGACCCGAAGAAGGCCGACTCTGTGGGACCTAACCGGTCGCTAACAGGAAGGAAGGAAGGAAGGAAGGAAGGAAGGAAGGAAGGAAGGAAGGAAGGAAGGAAGGAAGGAAGAGCATTTACTGTATTTTTCAGAATAGAAGATGCACCTTTTTCCTCCCTAAAAGAGGCTGATAATTTGGATGTGTCTTATACTCTGAACGTAGCTTCCCCCCCCCCGCCAGCCCAAACTAGCTGCTAACAATCTTTCCAGCTCTCACCGTGCAGGCTCTTTCATTGTTTCTCTCTGCAAAGAATGTTTTTTCAAGCCCTAAGTCTTTGCAGGGTTTTTTTCGCATTGCTCTAACTTGCTCCAAATAAGTTTCTTTCCAGCCCTAACCAGGTGCTAACAATGTTCCCAGCTCTTACCAGCTTGCAAGCTCTTTCATTGCTACTCTCTGCAAAGAATGTTTTCCAAGCCCTAAGTCTTTGCAAGTTTTTTTTCCCCCATTGCTCTACTTGCTCCGAATGTTTCTTTCCAGGTGGCTAACGATGTTCCCAGCTCTTACTGGCTTGCAAGCTCTTTCATTGTTACTCTCTCCGAATAAAGTTTTTTTAAAGCCCTCACCAGGGGATAAAATAATGTGCTGGCTAAGGACACTAGCCAGATTCTTCTCCCTATTTTCCTCCCCCAAAACTAGGGTGCGCCTTATACTCCGAAAAATATGGTAGATTTATATACTGCGTCATAGTGTTTTTACAGCCTGGAGACGGCAAAAAACGGCCCAACAGGCCAATCGGAAGTTCAAAAACAAACTTCTGGTTGGGCCGTTTTTTCCGCCATTCCCAGCATTTGCTGAACGATCATCTCACTCAGCCACAAAAGTCTTGGGCTCAGTTGCAGTTGTAAGTCAAGGACTACCTGTACAGCGTCCACATTTCCCCCCCATCTTTAGAATACAATAAATAAAAAGATCTTTAAATACAATACAATAAAAAGATCTTTTAAAAAAAGAGAAAAAGAAAAAAGCAGGTGTTTATACCGATCTCTGTATCGCTGGTTACCCCCCGATCTATTTCTCCAGTCTTCTACTAAGGGAGGTGGATCAGCGGGGCGTTGAACGTACTTCTGGTACTCCTCATCTTCGGAACTGAATCGATGGGCAAACTTATTTTGGTAATTCAGGAGGATCTCCGACACAGATGGGGCACTCGGGTCACTGAAAATTTCAAAAAGGATCTCATGAAACGTCTCTAAAAGTTAAGGCGTTAAAGTTACCGACAAAACTACAAGATGTCCTTTGTAATAAAAGGAAGTATTTGTTTTAATCTGATAAACAGATAAATATTTATTTATTTATTATTTGGATTTGTATGCCGCCCCTCTCCGAAGACTCGGGGCGGCTCACAACAAGTGTAAAACAAATCATAAATAATTCAATTAATTAAAATATTTAAAGATTTAAAAAACCCCATATACTAACAGACACACACACAGGCATACCATGTATAAATTAAATGTGCCCAGGGGGAGATGTTTAGTTCCCCCATGCCTGACGGCAAAGGTGGGTTTTGAGGAGTTTACGGAAGGCAGGAAGAGTAGGGGCAGTTCTGATCTCCGGGGGGAGTTGGTTCCAGAGAGTCGGTGCCACCACAGAGAAGGCTCTCCCCCTGGGGCCCGCCAACCGACATTGTTTAGTTGACGGGACCCGGAGGAGGCCCACTCTGTGGGACCTAATCGGTCGCTGGGATTCGTGCGGCAGAAGGCGGTCTCGGAGATATTCTGGTCGAGTGCTATGAAGGGCTTTAAAGGTCATAATCAACACTTTGAATTGTGACCGGAAACTGATCGGCAGCCAATGCAGACTGCGGAGTGATGGTGAAACATGGGCATACCTAGGGAAGCCCATGACTGCTCTCGCAGCTGCATTCTGCACGATCTAAAGTTTCCGAACACTTTTCAAAGGTAGACCCATATATAATAAAATGGAACAAACTATTTGCAAAGGTAAATACAAACTGATTGATATAGAAATGTAAATAGATAAAATGTAAAAAATGGAAATATAAGGAAATGATGAAACGGGTAAGGTCTGTAAAAAAAGAAAGATATTGTGGTGTATACACCTTTTCTTTATTTTTTGTAAAACTTAATAAATAAAACTTTTTTTTTTTTAAAAAAAGGAGGTATTTTTATGGAAGAAGGGGACACAAACGCAATCAATAAATATGCATTCGGTACGACCACGACAGAGTTCCAAAATGTATGTTGCTATTGAGGCGTTTGTTCAATGACCCATTTGTTAAGGGAATAACTGTGGTTGTTAAAATGAATAACGTGGTTGTTAAATGATCCTGGTTTCCCCATGGACTTTGCTTGTCAAAAGGTCGCAAAAGGGATGGCAGGATGTTCAGGGGGAAAGCATTTTGAAATTCCCTGATATTTCCCTGACATTTCCCTGTCACTTGCGATCTAGTTAAGGCGCAGTCGTAGATGTCCTCATTCCAAACGGCTAAGCCGTGGAGAAATCTCGGTAGCTGAGGAAGCAAGTTGTTGCCACAGTTATGCTCATTTTTACTTGACTCTGCCAGGCAGCGCAATCCGTTGTTGGTTTTTTTACATGATATTTCTCTCACTTTTAAACATTTTAATAGAGTTTGGGGTTTTTTTCTCCTGATTTATTCCAGGTTTTTTTCACGAATTCCCTGATAATTCCCTGACATTTCCTGAACTACCGATTTGCCTGATAATTCCCTGATTTTTAGGTTTGCTGGACGCCCTGAGTGACAAACACACACACTCGGTACACTACATCCGTCATACAGGTGAGTCAGATGTTTAAGCACCCCGAATGTAATTCATGTGACTATGGAGATGTGGCAACCGTCATTAAGTGTGATAAGTGGCCATAAGTCATTTTTTTCAGTGCTGTTGTACCTTTGAACGGACACTAAGCGAACTGTTGTAAGTCGAGGACGACCTGTATTCAGCTGAGGAAAATGGCTCCCTTAGACTTAGCTAACCAGCTCGTTTTAAAGCTGAATAAACTTCTAAAATCACAGAGTAAAACAGTGCAATCTCTGATCCATCAGGATGAATTAAGCTCTCCAGCCATTTACAGTAGCTCTATAAATTTTTCTGGTGCAGTGGTACCTCTACCTACAGTACAAATGCCTCTACTTACGAACTTTTCTAGATGAGAATCGGGTGTTCAAGATTTTTTTTGCCTCTTCTCAAGAACCATTTTCCACTTGCAAACCCCAGCCTCCGAAACTGTAAAAGGTTGGGAGAAGCCTCTGTGTTGCCTCTCTAGGAATCTCCTGGGAGGAAACAGAGCCGGAAAAGGCAGGGAGAAGCCTCCGTGGGGCCTCTCTAGGAATCTCGTGGAAGGAAACAGGCTTAGAAAAGGCGGGGAGAAGCCTCCGTGGGGCCTCGGTAGGAATCTCCTGGGAGGAAACAGGCTTAGAAAAGGCGGGGAGAAGCCTCCGTGGGGCCTCTGTAGGAATCTCCTGGGAGGAAACAGGGCCAGAAAAGGCAGGGAGAAGCCTCCGTGGGGCCTCTCTAGGAATCTCCTGGGAGGAAACAGGCCCAGAAAAGGCAGGGAGAAGCCTCCGTGGGGCCTCTCTAGGACTCTCCTGGGAGGAAACAGGCTTAGAAAAGGTGGGGAGAAGCCTCCGTGGGGCCTCTGTAGAAATCTCCTGGGAGGAAACAGGCCCAGAAAAGGCGGGGAGAAGCCTCTGTGGGGTCTCTCTTGGAATCTCCTGGGAGGAAACAGGCCCAGAAAAGAAGAGGAGAAGCCTCCGTGGGGCCTCTCTAGGAATCTTCAGGAAGGAAACAGGGCCTCCACCCTCTCTGTGGTTTCCCCAATCACACACATTATTTGCTTTTACATTGATTCCTATGGGGAAAAATTGCTTCTTCTTACAAACTTTTCTACTTAAGAACCTGGTCACGGAACGAATTAAGTTCGTAAGTAGAGATACCACTGTATTTCATCTGCTTTTCTTACAACTAATATGCAGTATACAGTTTTGCTCTGGCTGAGATAAACTAGGTTTGGCAAGCAGTCACGGGGTTTCAGTCGTTTGAAAGCCTGATTGATTCAACGTAGAACTGGAACAGGGGGGAAAAAAATAACCCCACATAATCTAAAATGTATTTCTGTACTTCGAGTCACAGGGAGTCGGTGACATGTTTGACATTTAATCTTCTGCAGCTTTCAACAATGTGGAGAGGATTTTTAGCGATTGTGGGCAGGCGATATAACTGCTACATGAAAGATTTTCCTAGAAAACAAGGTTACTATCCCAGTTTGTGACCAACAAGGTTGCAACCTCTAGGTTATTTCTAAAATGTGGGTTTGATCACTCGGCTGTTTTTAGCCTTTTGCAATCTTGTAAATTCATCCTCACGATAAATTCCCAAGGGTGAGTTAATACATTTCAAATACATTTTGGCTGAGGGGTCCTTGGTGGTCTCTGAGCTTGCTTGTCTTCTTGCAAACATTTCACTACCTGAACTGGGTAACAGATTGCGGAGAGGGGCGGCATATAAATCCAATAAATCAATCAATCAATCATCGGAAAGAGTATTGTTTGCTGTTAGTTTATAGTATAGAATCCCAGCGGCCGATAAGGTCCCACAGAGTTGGCCTTCTCCGGGTCCCGTCGACTAAACAATGTCGTCTGGTGGGCCCCAGGGTAAAAGCCTTCTCTGTGGCGGCCCCAGCCCTCTGGAATCAACTCCCCCTGGAGATTAGAACTGCCTCCACCCTCATTGCCTTTTGTAAACTACTTAAGACCCACCTATACCGCCAGGCATGGGGGATTTGAGACATCTTTCCCCCAGGCTCATTATAATTTATGTTTGGTATATATGTGCTGTTTGTTTTTTAATTATGATAGGGTATTTAGTTATTTTTAATATTAGATTTGTGCCATTATAATATTGTTTTTTATCATTGTTGTGAGCCGCCCCGAGTCTTCGGAGAGGGGCGGCATACAAATCTAATAAATTGAATTGAATTGAATCGAATCTTTCCTGTCTGTGTGGGTGGGGATAGACAGCCAGTCAAGACACCAGTATATAACCTGACAGCAAAATTCGCTCTTTACTATCCTGTTTTCCCCAAAATAAGACAGCGTCTTATTTTCAGGGGATGTCTTATTTTTTTCCAATGAATTGTATCCTGTATCCTGCTGCAGCAAAAACACATCCAAACACGCAGCTGCATGTTGGATGTGTTTTAAATCTGATTGATGCAGCGTTTTGGGATGCAATTTATGGAAAGCAGTGCTTAATAATAATAATAATAATAATAATAATAATAATAATAATAATAATTATTATTATTATTATTATTATTATTATTATTATTTATTAGATTTGCATGCCACCCCTCTCCAAGGACCAGGAGCAGCTCACAACAACAATAGTAGAAATTTAGATTTGTTGTAAACTGTTTTTTCACTTTGTTGTGAGCCGCCCCGAGTCTGCGGAGAGGGGCGGCATACAAATCTAAATGAACATAAACAAACATAAACATAAACATACAACATGTACAAATCTAATGTTAAAAACAATTTAAAGCCCTTACTATAAAAAAGAAAAACAATCACACAACCTAACAGACAATACATAAAACCATAGTAGCTAGGGGTATATTAATTTCCCAATGCCTGGCAACATAGGTGGGTCTTCAGGAGCTTTTGAAAGGCAAGGAGGGTGGGGACAGTTCTAATCTCTGGGGGGACTTGATTCCAGAGGGTCGGGGCCGCCACAGAGAAGGCTCTTCCCCTAGGTCACGCCAGACGGCATTGTTTAGTCGATGGGGACCGGAGAAGGCCAACTCTGTGGGACCTAATACAGTGATCCCTCGATTAGCACGGTCTCGATTAGTGCGAAACGCTACAACACGGTTTTTCAAAAAATATTAATTAAAAAATACTCCACGTTTTTTTTTGCTATACCACGGTTTTTCCCACCCGATGACGTCATACATCATCACCAAGAGTCACTTCTCTGTCTCTTTCTCTTTCTTTCCTGTCATTCTCTGCTTCAATCATTTTCTCATTTCTCTTTTTTTCTCCCCTTTTTTCTATCATTTCTCTCTCTCTTTCTTCCTCTCTCACACTCTCTTCCTCCCTTCTCTCTCCCCCCCTCCACTTGCCCACGAGAAGAAAAAAAGCAACCTCTGCCGGGCAGCTCCCCTTGTGCCCCCGCTTTGTGCCTGCCTCTTTTGGGGATTTTTTTTTCTTTTCTTTTTTGCGCTGGCGGCGGGAGCTGTTGGGGAGGGCTCTGCCGGGAAGGGCTGTGTCAGCGGCGAGGAGGACAAAGGAGTGAACGTAGCTACTGCCCCACACCGGTAACAGGGAGAGAAAGAGAGAGAACGGAGGGCACCTTGCCGGTCCACGCCCCCCTAGATGAGCGGCTCCGCATGGCCCCAGCGCCGCCCAGGCAAAGGGGAAACCCCGAGATCGCTTGCCGCTTGCCGTATTGCAGCGAAGGAGGCGAAGCAAGGCTCCAAGCTGCAATACGGCAAGCGGCAAGCGATCTTGGGGTTTCCCCTTTGCCTGGGCGGCGGGAAGACCCAGGGAAGGTTCCTTCAGCCGCCCAACACCTGATCCGCTCCGCAGCGCGGCAGCAGCGAGGAGCCGAAGATGGGGTTTCCCCTTTGCCTGGGCAACGGGGAAACCCCATCTTCGGCTCCTCGCTGCTTCCGCGCTGCGGAGCAGATCAGCTGTTGGGCGGCCGAAGGAACCTTCCCTTGGTCTTCCCCGCCGCCCACACGCAAACTCCACCATCTGTGCATGTGCGGCCATGAAAAAAATGGCGCGCATGCGCAGATGGTGTTTTTACTTCCGCACCACTATAATGCGGAAATCGATTAGCGCGGGAGGTCTTGGAACGTAACCCCCGCGCTAATCGAGGGATCACTGTATATGTTCTGATCGGGAATGCTGTGAAACGAAATGTCTTCTACGTCTGGCTTTCGGGGGATGCCTTATATTAGGCAATTCTACGAAACCTCCCCTATGTCTTACTTTTGGGGGTGACTTTTTTTCGGGGAAACAGGGTAGTACTGATGTTGTTACCTAGTTGGATAAAGAAATGTCTGCAAAAAAAAAAAAAAGAACACCAAAGACCCCACATTTCAACCCTGAGTTACAAATCTTCTCTTTTATTGCTACATTTTGGTTGTTGGTATTCATGCAGATATATTTATGGCATTCGTGTATTCATTTATATCTCACCTTTATTATTTTTACAAACAAGTTGGCAAACATATCCAATACACTTTCTTCCTCCTATTTTTCCCCAAACAACAACCCTGTGGGGTTTGTGGGGCTGAGAGAGACAGAGGGAGAGAGGGAAGGACTGGGTCCAAAGTCACCCAGTTGGATTAGAACTCACAGTCTCTTGCTTTCTAACCTGCTGCCTTGACCCTTGCACCAACAGGCTAATGTTGCTTGTTGTGCCCATATATTGTGTGAACTTAGCTATCTCGATCTTAAACCATTAATCTGTTTGCAAAGCTAGACTATATTAGTTTATTCAAAAACTATGGATAAATAAGCCATAGGGCATCCATAAACATCTACATCTGTTTTACAGTTTTATTAACATTACCATTTATATATCTCTCTATACACTAATGACTGCATCTCAAACGATCCATCTGTTAAACTACTGAAGTTTGCAGATGATACAACAGTGATCGGACTCATTCGAGACAATGATGAATCCGCATACAGACGGGAAGTTGAACAACTATCCTTGTGGTGTGACCAGAACAATTTAGAACTGCACACACTCAAAACCGTAGAAATGGTGGTAGACTTTAGGAGAAACCCTTCCACCTCTCACAATACTAGACAACACAGTATCAACAGTAGAGACCTTCAAATTTCTAGGTTCTATCATATCTCAAGACCTAAAATGGTCACCTAACATCAAAAACATCATCAAAAAAGCACAACAAAGAATGTTCTTTCTGCGCCAGCTCAGGAAGCACAAACTGCCCAAGGAGCTGCTGATACAGTTCTACAGAGGAATCATTGAGTCTGTCATCTGCACTTCTATAACTGTCTGGTTTGGTGCTGCAACCCAACAGGATCGACACAGACTTCAGAGGATAATCAGAACTGCAGAAAAAACAATTGCTGCCAACCTGCCTTCCATTGAGGACCGGTATACTGCACGAGTCATAAAGAGGGCGGGGAAAATATTTACTGACCCCTCACATCCTGGACACAAATTGTTTCAACTCCTACCCTCAAAACGTCGCTACAGAGCACTGCACACCAAGACAACTAGACACAAGAACAGGTTTTTTTCCCGAACGCCATCACTCTACTAAACAAATAATTCCCTCAACACTGTCAGACTTTCTACTAAATCTGCACTTCTATTCTACTAGTTTTTCTCATCATTCCTTTCACCCATTTCCTCCCATGTTGACTGTATGACTGTAACCTGTTGCTTATATCCTAAGATTTTTATTAATATTGCTTCTTCATTGCTTATTTGACCCCTATGACAATCATTAAGTGTTGTACCACATGATTCTTGACAAATGTATATTTTATTTTATGTACGCTGAGAGCATATGCACCAAGACAAATTCCTTGTGTGTCCAATCACACGTAGCCAATAAAAATCTATCTATCTATCTATCTATCTATCTATCTATCTATCTATCTATCTATCTATCTATCTATCTATCTATCTAAACATCTACATCTGTTTTACAGTTTTATTAACATTACCATTTATATAAAGGTTTTTCAATTTTCCTGCATGGAAACCCATTTTTTTAAAACGACTGCATGTGGAGAGCATCTTACCAATAAAATGATTTTTTTAAAAAAAGTAACTGAAATGTATAAACATGGACAGGAAAGCAATAGCCACTGTGGTAAACATATTGAGGCACTATAAATAAATCAAGTTGTTATTATACCAATTACACAGGTCAGGATGTAACATATACTGTGGGGTAGCCAATTCAATTACTGGAAATTGTCTCTCTAATCTTACACATATTTGGTCTCTTGTTTTTCTGCAGTTGAACAAACAGAATAACATGGGGCAGATAAACTTTTATAAATTCTCGTCACACCACATCTGTAAACTATTAATAGAGGTAAAAGTACATAACCACATTTTTTATCAGTAAAATGTAGAAAGAATTTGCATGTTGAGCTTTTAAAGTTTTTTTTTAGGATGGTATGCACAAAAACAAATATTTCTAATCCTGAAACATACAAACACAGTCATTTAAGATAAATGGGCCTTAACTACTGTGAAGCTAGCTATATTTAGGCTTTATGGCTTGTTCTGCAATCTGCTATCTCGGTTTGGGGCTTTGCCTTTATGGCCTACACTGCATAATTAACACTCCCCGCAGTCATTGGACAAAATTTAAGATAAGGAAAGTGTAACATGCAGACCTGTTTATCCAGTCTTCAATTATAGGAGGTGGATTGGCAGAACACTGGAGGTATTTTTGGTATTCCTTATCCTCTGTAGTATATCGAGAAGCAAATATATTTTGATAATTCTGAAGCACGTCAGTGGTGGAAGCCATTCTGGAATTCCTGAAAATATATAAAAAGAAAACCCCACCCTCTGTTATTTCCTGAAAACATAACACCTGTGTAAATGTTAAATTTGATATTGTCGACAATCTGACCATACAAAACCGGTTCAACCTAAGCTTCTTTTGTATATTAAGTGATAGCAGTCCTTTAAGAACTATGAACATATAAAACATGCACTGAAAGAATAACTAATGGAACACATTATTTTGTTTCAAAAAAGAGCAAAACTGTACAGTCTTTTTAAACCAGTGATTTTCAATCTTTTTTGAGCCGCGGCACATTTTTTACATTTACGAAACCCTGGGGCACATTGAGCGGGGCTTCCTTCCTCTTTCTTTCTCTCTCTCCAGCCATCCATCCCTCTTTCTTTCTCTTCCTTCCTCTCTTTTTTTCTCTCTTTCTCTCTCCTTCCCTACCTCCCTCTATGTCTTTCTCTCTCTCTCCTTCCCTCCCTCTCTTTCTCTCTCTCTTGCTTTCTCTCTCTCCCTTTCTCTCTTTCTCTTTCTCTCTCTTGTTCTCTTTCTCGCTCGCTCTTTCTCTCTCTTGCTTTCTTTCTTTCTCTCTCTCTCTTTCTTTCTCTTGCTTTCTCTCTCTCTTTCTCTTGCTTTCTCTCTCTGAGCTTCGCGGCACACCTGACCATGTCTCGCGGCACACTAGTGTGCCGTGGCACACTGGTTGAAAAACACTGTTTTAAACTATCCTTGTATCTCATCTTCAGACACATTGTTGCAAGGAGATATTAGGATAATCTTAAAGAGATATTGTAGAAGGTAAATTATCAAATTGTCACAGCTGTCCAACAAAAGTAAAAGTAAGTCAACCCCAAGAAAAAAATATATGAATCAAAGCAGAGAAATGGAACAGAATCGGGCTCAAAATTTACAAACTGCAAAATAATAAAGTCGGTTGCATTTAAAGAAAATTATTATAAACTTTTTATAGGTGGCACCATCAAGATTGGCATCTGCAACTGTCTGGTTTGGTTCTGCAAGACCGACACAGACTTTAGAGAATCATCAGAACTGCAGAAAAAACAATTGCTGCCAACCTGCCTTCCATTGAGGACCTGTATACTGCACGAGTCAAAAAGAGGGCGGGGAAAATATTTACTGACCCCTCGCATCCTGGACATAAACTGTTTCAACTCCTACCCTCAAAACGTTGCTACAGAGCCCTGCACACCAAGACAACTAAACACAAGAACAGTTTTTTCCCCGAACGTCATCACTCTGCTAAACAAATAATTGAAATAGGTCTGCACTTCTATTTCTACTAGTTTTTTTCTCATCGTTCCTATCACCCATTTCCTCCCACTTCGGACTGTATGAATGTAACTTGTTGCTTGTATCCTTAAGATTTTTATTAATATTGATTGTTTCTTCATTGCTTATTTGACCCCCTATGACAATCATTAAGTGTGGCACCTCACCCTGTATCTTTTTCTTTTATGTACACTGAGAGCATCTGCACCAAGACAAATTCCTTGTGTAACCAATCACACTTGGCCAATAAAGAATTCTATCTATTACCACACAATTATACCAGTCATCACCGCCTCCCTCTTGATTTGGTCTAAGCCAGATCCCGCTTCCACCCTGCTCTTCCCACTCCAAACGCTCCTGGGGGTGGCGGGAGCTGCAGAAACTTTGCAGCATCCAGAGGACTAGCTCCTTGGCACGCAAAAACCAAAACAATCCAGGAAAGAGGGGGGGGGAGAGGAGACGCCAGGGAAGGCCCGGAAAGCCGTTTTTTAAAGCCCCCTCGCCCCTACTTTAAAATAAGCAATTATCACTCTTATTATTCTTATCGTCATCATTGCGTCTTATTACCCACAAAGCGAGGCAGAAGAGATGCCCCTCGCCTTCGGTCCAATGCCGGGCGCCACCTCCCTCCCTCACTTCCGCCCGTTCGTTCCCGGACTTCCGGTTCCGTTTCGCCCCGCCCTCCCTGAGGGCGGTCCCAAGACGCGGTGGGCGTGCCTTCGGCGCTCTATAAAAGGCCGACTCGCCTCACAAGAGCGTTTTTCATTCGGGTGGTTTGTCGTTGGTGGTTGTTGCATTCCGTCTTGTTGGGGTTTCTTTTTCTTTCGTTGAAACTGGAAGGTTTATAAGTCTCAGTTCCAGCGGAGAGTTGGAATTAGGTGTACCTATTTAGGCAGTTTCTATTTTAGGCAGTTGAGAAGTGAATTCCTTCGCCCAGAGGTAGGCAAAGTTGGCTCTTTCTATGACTTGTGGACTTCAACTCCCAGAATTCCTGAGTCAATCATTCCAGCTCAGGAATTCTGGGAGTTGAAGTCCACATGTCGTAGAAGAGCCAACTTTGCCTACCTCTGCCTCAGCCCACTGAGCAGTTAGCTTCTAAAACTGATAGGAATTGCTTTCCTAACTGTAATGTTTTTTTGAAAAAATGTTTTATTTTATTTTGTCAAGTATGTATTGGTAGTATAGACAGTGAAGGGCTGCAAAAAAATTTACTACCACACTGTGGGCCTGGCTTATTGTGTGGGTGTGGCTTGATGGTCATGTGACCAGGTAGGGATGGCTTGATGATTGGGAAAAATGGCTTAAAGGTCATGTGACTGAGTGGGAGTGGCTTACCGAAAAAGATAAGTTTTCAAATAGGTGCTTGGATTCTTTCACATTATTTCAATAGCCCCCCAAAGGACAAATGATAGTATAAGACACACCCAAATTTTCAGCCTCTTTTGGGGGGGGAGGAATACATTTTATGCTCCAAAAAAATATGGTAATCACTTGGCTTTATTCCCATGCACTCAAAAACCTGATTGTGCTTATCAGGGAATATCTTTTTTGGGGAGGGGATAGTAGTAATACCATTGCTAAGTAAATTTGGCTTTTTGGTTGATTTCACTTGCTAGAATGTTGCCAAAGCGGCCAATTCCACCATCATAAATATGATTAATTTTAGTCATGTGACCTTTCGGGATGCTGCAACGGTCGTGAACTGATGGTCACAAGTTCCCTTTTTCAGTACCATTCTAACTTTGGTCACTAAATGACCTGTTGTAAATTGTGGACGACCTGTATTAAGTTAGAACCCAGAATAGCTTTTAGGATTCAGTGTTCTTACCAGGTAGCTCTGTCTGGAATCGATATTGTTCATCACACAAGTGAAATTATGTGCGGAGTCTAGGAGTGATGCAATATCTTTTAAAGAGACACTTTCAAACACAAACAAAAAATTCCCAGTCAGTGATGGACTGAAACAATGCCTATTAGAAGAGCCCTTCTTAGTCCTGACCTTTAAATGTTAACTGCCTGTGGGTTTTTTTAAAGTTGTTTTTATGTTGAAGAGCAGACATTTTAAAAAATGCATTTCTCGAACCTTTGGTTTTTTTTAGAGATGGATGAACTTTTTGATAATAGTATAATTCTTCCCTCTGCTTTCTGAATAGTACCTGTTTCCTCCCTTATAATTATTTTCCACTGGGGTCAGCATTATTAATTTGGCATATCGGTTCCCCGCATAGTGCTTTCAACTAGCAAACATGGAGAACCTAATAGGGTCATTCTTTGTCAAGTGAACCAAGTGAAATTGAAGCCTTATTTGAAAAGAAACCATCACAAAAACAACATATATGATAGGAAAAATCATGCTCTTTCTAATGAAATAAAAATGAAGTTGATTGAAGGTGAGAAAACAGAGAGCGATAGAAAAAACATGCTCTTTCTAATGAAGAGGATTGAAGGTGGTGAAAAAGCTTTCTGTTTTCTCACCTTCAATCACCTTCATTTTTATTTCATTAGAAACAGCCCATTTTTTTCTATCATTTTTGTTGTTTTGGTTTTGGTTTCTTTTCAAATAAGGCTGCAAAAATCAGTCAAGTGGACACCTGGTCCACTCGACAAAGAATGACCCAATAGTTGATCAAGAACTCTAAATCAGATCACTCCAGGTTGCAATATTTTTATTCTTGTAGGTTTGGGTACATTTTTTTGACTTGATTTTATCTTGGTGTAACTGATGTCAGTTATGTCATGATAAAATCAAATTGAAAAAAGGGAATTCTTGGAATCTTGGCACTGAGACAAATTATCCATCAATAGGCATAAGAAATATAGCTAGATATGATGGGATGGAAGGAGGAAGTTGTTCACCAGCTTGTATTATTTATAAAAAATATAATAAAAGCAGGATAGGAAAAAAAATCCATCTAGAATCTCATTCTGGACCTGGAAATACATGAGCCAAATTCATGTAATTTCCCCCACCACATTGAGAACAACTGTCTTTAAGATGATGTCTTTACCATATTTTGGAACAACAATTTCTCGGCGTTACTGTCCAGACATATCTGGAAAATGACAGGTTGAAGGTAACCGATGTTGACTGTGTGTATAAGGGGGAAAGTCGTGAGGCATTTTGGAAGTACATTTAAAACAGATGGACAAAGCAACGGGAAAGCTGAGCCAAGTACATACCAGATGGACTTGGACGTATTTAAAGAATTGGGTGAACATTACTTTCCTACTGGGTGAACAAAAATCGAACTAACTTATCCTCAACCCAATAGCAAAAAAAAATTAAAACAGACAATGGCATTGTGTGTGTGTGTGAGATAGAGGGAGGGAGGGACAGTTGGAAAGGAAGGGGGAGAAAGGGGGAGGGAGGGAGCGAGAGGCTGGGAGACAGTTGAAGAGGGAGAGGAAGGGAGAGGGGGGAAAGGAAGAGGGAGAGACAAGAACACAATATACTGTATACAGGATAGACATAATATAATCTTTATATATGACCCTGGACAGCCACTTGTTTGGCTTGTTATGCTCGAGCAAGGGGTTGGACTAGACTAGAGGACCTCCAAGGTCCCTTCCAACTCTGTAATCCTATTCTATTCTATTTAGACATGGAATCCCAGCAACCAGTTAGGTCCCACAGAGTCAACTAAACAATGCCGTTTGGCGGGACCCAGGGGAAGAGCCTTCTCTGTGGCGGCCCCGGCCCTCTGGAACCAACTCCCCCCAGAGATTAGAATAGCCCCCACCCTCCTTGCCTTTCGTAAGCTCCTTAAAACCCACCTCTGCCGTCAGGCATGGGGGAACTGAGATATTCTTTCCCCCTAGGCTTCTACAATTTATGCATGACATGTTTGTATGTATGATTGGTTTTATAACAAGGCTTTTTAGCTGTTTTTAGTATTGGATTGTCACATGCTGTTTTTATCACTGTTGTTAGCCGCCCCGAGTTCACGGAGAGGGGCGGCATACAAATCCAATAAATAAATAAGTAAATAAACTGCATTTCCTAGTTCTCGAAGGGGTGATTTCAGCAATTGCCCCTTGCATGTAGTCACTCATGTCATAGACGTCTTGTGCTTGGATTACTGCAGTGATCTTTACAGGAAACTCCCCTTGGCAACCAACTGATCCAGAATACAATAGTGCATGCAATTACATGTGCAGCAATGTGTTATGTTGAAATGCCAAGGTACATCCACATAATGTCATCTGCAAGCTGTATTAGCGCACATCGGGGTGCAATTTGAGGTCCTTTTCCTTGGAACTACAAAGCACTTCATGGCTCACTTTGTAATACAATCTACCTTCAGTAGAGGTATTTATTTTTTATTTATTTTGTCCAATACACAATGAGGGTTTTGTGTGTGTGTGTGTGTGTGTGTGTGTATGTGTGTGTATATATATATATATATATATATATATATACTGTATATATATATATATATATGTGTGTGTGTGTGTGTGTGTGTGTTTTCGTAGATTTCCACGGGTACAGGTATGACGGTCTTGGTATATACATACACATAGTAAAATACATGATGAAGGTTATAGAGGAGATACTTATAGTAAAATATATCTATGAAAGAATAGAAAAGAAGATATAGTAATAGAACATATCAATGAAAGAATAGAAGAAGAGATATAAGAATAGAAGAAAGGTATAGGAGCAATAGGACAGGGGACGGAAGGCACTCTAGTGCACTTGTACTCGCCCCTTACTGACCTCTTAGGAATCTGGATAGGTCAACTGTGGATAACATAAGGGTAAAGTGTTGGGGGTTTGGGGATGACACTATGGAGTCCGGTAATGAGTTCCACGCTTCTACAACTCGGTTACTGAAGTCATATTTTTTACAGTCAAGTTTGGAGCAGTTAATATTAAGTTTAAATCTGTTGTGTGCTCTTGTGTTGTTGTGGTTGAAGCTGAAGTAGTCGCCGACAGGCAGGACGTTGCAGCATATGATCTTGTGGGCAATACTTAGATCTTGTTTAAGGCGTCTTAGTTCTAGATCTACCCCATCCAACAGGATTGAAGTTTTGATCCGGCAGGATCAAAGATCAAACTTTGGGACTTGCTGTTTGGTGATGTCATCTGGCTGGACCCAGGAATTAGACCTTCTCTCTCATTTTTATCATGGCCTGGAACAACATCATCCCAGGCTTTATTTAGTCCTGGCCTTGAGTGACTGTTTTGGAAAGCATGAAAGATCTGTTGTTGTTGCTTTTTCCAAGCATTTGATCTGGAGTGAGTTTTGTCTTTGGACAGCTCTAGGTTTGTCCATCATTCTTCTGGAATCTGGTTTTTTTTCTGCTTTGTTTTTATTATGTGGGCTTTATAGATTTATTATTGTCATGGATAACGTACGTCACCCTCAGACACATGCTCAGGGCTGCGACGTAAACGGCTAAAGATAATTAATGAATCGGTATTAAAAATTAATCTGTAGCATTTCAATTTGCAGTACCGAGGCTTTGCCAGTGCGCCCGATGATGTCCACCAGAATTGGAAAAGGAAGCATTAAAATGTTAAACTGTCTAGTTGCTTTGAAATATCGGCCTCTGTTCATTACATGAGTTTGGATTATGAATCTCTGATGACAGAGAGACGGATATTTTAAGCAGATGTCTGCAATTTTTCTCAGGCATGGGGATTTGAGTGACAAGAGGCTGAGATTTCAAAATACCCAAATTACAGGCGTATGCGAAGAAATAAAAATACTTTGCGGAATGAAATGATTTTGTTATTTAATTAGCTTGGAAATGAGGCTGGCTTCTTCCGAAATTGCAGAGTGTTGTTTTTCCTTTACATATTCTATTTTGTTCTTCTCCAGTTTGTTGCTTTGTCTATCAAAACATTCTGGATAATATATAGGCTTGAGAAATCTGAAGGCCTCTTAAAGAATATTTTCCTATGTTGGCAAACTACTGAGTTTCCACAGTTAAATTATAATATGATCTCCCTGTTTCCATCTTGGCATATTATATTACTCCTACCAAATGGCTTTCCTTTGATAAATCAGAGTTCATTAAATGATGGCGTCATTTAACATATGGACACATGTTGAAATTGGTTCAGTAAACTGTAATGCAATTTAAGAATAGAATTTATTTATTTATTTATTTTATTTATTTATTTATTTAGATTTGTATGCCGCCCCTCTCCGCAGACTCGGGGCGGCTCACAACAGAATAACAGAAAACAATTTCAGCAAATCTAAATTTCTACTAAAAACATTTAAAAAACCCCATTTTCTAAGCATGGAATGGAATGGAATGGAATGGAATAGAATAGAATAGAATAGAATTCTTTATTGGTCAAGTGTGATTGGACACACAAGGAATTTGTCATTGGTGCATATGCTCTCAGTGTACATAAAAAAAAAGATACATTTGTCAAGAATCATGAGTTACAACACTTAATGATTCTCACAGGATGCAAATAAGCAACCAGGAAACGATATTAATATAAATTGTAAGGGTACAAGCAACAGGTTAGAGTCATACAATCATACATATATGGAGCCGGGGTGGCGCAGCAGGTAGAGTGCTGTACAGTGATCCCTCGATTTTCGCGATCTCGATTATTGCGAAACGCTATACCACGGTTTTTCAAAAAATATTAATTAAAAAATACTCCACGATTTTTTTGCTATACCGCGGTTTTTCCCACCCGATGACGTCACTCTCTTCCTTCCTTTCTCATCTTTCTCTCTCTCTTTCTCTATCTTGCTTCTTCCTCTCTCACGCTCTCTTCCTCCCTCTCTCATCTCTTTCTTTCCTTCTCTCTCTTTCTCTATCTCTCCCCCTCTTGCTCTTGAGCGGCGGGCGGCGGGCGGGCGGGCAGCAGCGAGGAGCCGAAGATCGGGGAAGACCCAGGGAAGGTTTCTTCGGCTGCCCAGCAGCTGATCTGCTCGGCAGCGCGGCAGCAGCGAGGAGCCAAAGATCGGGGTTTCCCCTTTGCGTGGGCGGCGGGGAAGACCCAGGGAAGGTTTCTTCGGCTGCCCAGCAGCTGATCTGCTCGGCAGCGCAGCAGCAGCGAGGAGCCAAAGATCGGGGTTTCCCCTTTGCGTGGGCGGCGGGGAAGACCCAGGGAAGGTTTCTTCGGCCGCCCAGCAGCTGATCTGCTCGGCATCGCTGCTGCAGGAGGACCCGTGTCCGAAAGCCGGTGAGAGGGGTGGATCGGGCGGGCGAGCGGCGAGCGGGCGGTAGCGGCGAGGGCGCCGGACGCGCTGGGGGGGCAGGGGCAGCCGACATTCAAAGCAATCTTTGTCGGCTTCCGCGCTTTCATCGCTCCCCGGCTCCACCATCTGCGCATGCGCGGCCATGGAAAAAGGGCGCGCATGCACAGATGGTGTTTTTACTTCCGCACCACTATACTGCGGAAAATCGATTATCGCAAGAGGTCTTGGAACGTAACCCTCGCGATAATCGAGGGATCACTGTACTGCAGGCCACTGAAGCTGATTGTAGATCTGAAGGTCAGCGGTTCAAATCTCATCACCGGCTCAAGGTTGACTCAGCCTTCCATCCTTCCGAGGTGGGTAAAATGAGGACCCGGATTGTGGGGGCAATAGGCTGGCTCTGTTAAAAAGTGCTATTGCTAACATGTTGTAAGCCGCCCTGAGTCTAAGGAGAAGGGCGGCATAAAAATCGAATAAATAAATAAATAAAATAAATGAATACAGTCATAAGTGGGAGGAAATGGATGATAGGAATAATGAGAAGACTAATAGCAATAGTAATGCAGCCTTAGTGCAGTGTTTCCCAATCTTGGCCATTGGAAAGATATTTGGACTTCAAGTGGCCGTGGTTGGGAAACACTGCCTTAGTGAATAGTTTTATCTAGGTTTAGCATGGTCTGTGAATCCTAGGATTGCTGAATCTAGACTACTGAATGAAGTGTGATTAAGAAGATGATGGCTTAGTGCAGGATATGAAGCCTGGCTTAACTTTGGCTTACTAAAAAAAAATCATGTCTTGATTTACTGTTACCTGCAAACAGCTGGTACAAAAGAACCTCAAAAGAACTATCCTGTGCCCTGTTGCATCAGACCTATCTGGTCCATTCTCACAGGGATGGACCATCTGAGCTGGTGTCCAACAGATGGCCATTAGAGGTAATTCCACAGCCACCAAGACTAATAACCACGGATGTCCACGAGTTCCATAAATTGGTCCATCTCTTTTTGGGAGCCAACCAAGCTGATAGGGCCACCACCATATCAGGTGATAGCAGATCCCAAAGTTTGCTTGCTGCATGATTGCATGAGAAGGAGCTACATAGGATTGCTCTGGCAATCTCACGCTACTTACCAGAGCTTACGAAACTTTTGCCAGACCCATCCTTGAATACAGCTCATCTGTTTGGAACCCATATCGCATCTCAGACATTAACACCCTTGAAAATGTCCAAAGATACTTCACCAGAAGAGCCCTTCACTCCTCCACTCGAAACAGAATACCCTACGACACTAGACTTTCAGTCCTGGGCCTAGAAAGTTTAGAACTAAGACGCCTTAAACAAGCTCTAAGTATTGCCCACAAGATCATATGCTGCAACGTCCTGCCTGTCGGCGACTACTTAAGCTTCAACCACAACAACGCAAGAGCACACAACGGATTTAAACTTAATATTAAACGCTCCAAACTTGACTGTAAAAAATATGACTTCAGTAACTGAGTTGTCGAAGCTTGGAACTCATTACTGGACTCCATAGTGTCATCCCCAAACCCCCAATACTTTACCCTTGGATTATCTATGGTTGACCTATCCAGATTCCTAAGAGGTCAGTAAGTGCACTAGAGTGCCTTCCGTCCCCTGTCCTATTGCTCTCCTATATCTCCTATACCTTTCTTCTATTCCTATATCTCTTCTACTCTTTCATTGATATGTTCTATTACTATACATTCTTTTCTATTATTTATTACAGTACAGTATATATATTTTACTATGAGTATCTCCTCTATAACCTTCATCCTGTGTTTTACTATGTGTATATAGATATATACCCACTAAAATCCTCATTGTGTATTGGACAAAATAAATAAATAAAATACAATAAATAAAATTATGCTGGAAGACAACGACCTGCCTTTTGTGTGAGATGGAGTCTGAATAAACTGCTTGTGTTGGATGCTTTTTATGGTTTTAACTCGGCATTTCAGTTCCAAACTGCGCTTCACAGTAAGGATTGAAAACGTCTGCAGGTTTTGTAACCAGAGGAGGGGATGTAATTGCATAGGTGGCCCTGGTGATATGAAACACGGCTGAACCTTCCTGAGGTGGATTGTGATATCATGCCCGGGATAGAATTTCACTTTTAAGTTGCCACTGTAAGCAGAACATCTGTAATCCTTCTGGTTTAAGGGTCTGTGTGCCTGCTGACCACAAGTGTGATTTTATGCCTTTTTAGAAGTGATAGAAAGGATTTTGCTGCAAGGCAGAAGACAATGATTTAGTGCAGTGGTTCTCAACCTTTCTAATGTTCTACCTGTCAGTGACTACTTCATCTTCAACCGCAACAACAGAAGAGTATGCAACAGATTCAAACTTAATATTAACCGCTCCAAACTTGACTGTAAAAAATATGACTTCAGCAACCGAGTTGTCGAAGCGTGGAACTCATTACCGGACTCAGTAGTGTCAACCCCTAATCCCCAACATTTTTCCCTTAGACTATCCACGATTGACCTCTCCAAGTTCCTTAGAGGTCAGTAAGGGGTGTGCATAAGTGCACCAGTGTGCCTTCCGTCCCCTGTCCAATTGTCTCTCCTTATCTCATTTATCTTTTCTTCCTTTCATATATGTTCACCTATACTTTTATATCTTTTCTTCTATTCTTTTCTTTATTTATATTATTACATATCTATTCTTTTCAATGTGTATTATGTATTGGACAAAATAAATAAATAATAAATAAATAAATAAAATAATGCCGTGGCCTCTTAATACCGTTCCTCATGTTGTGGTGACCCCTAACCATAAGTCTGGCATCAAGAGCTTTAAGCCGATTGGCAGGAAGGCCAGAGGGACACCCCCCACTGTAAATGCCTGACTGGTCAGTGTTGTGGTTGGCTCTGGCCCAGCTCCTGCCCCAAGGAATGTGGAGGTGGATGTTGGGGAAACATCCACACGCCACAGGTCTGTTTTGCTCCCGATAGAATCTCCTGACGAAGACTCCTCTGACGAAGGAAGCGTGAGTAGCAGGGAAGGGGGGAGTTTGGTAGGCAGCTCAGGAGGAGATCAATCATCCTTATCATCCCTGGATTATGAACAAGAACTTATGACAGACCCACGCATGCATAGAGTGATGCATAGGAGAGAACAACTGAAGGATTATTACAGGAGATAAGTGAGGCCACCTGTGGTTGGGTGGGGCTGCTGTAATTAGTGCGACAGATAAAAAGAGCAGCATGCTGGTTTAGCCTTGTGGAAGTTTATCTGATTCATAGTTTGTCAAGATCTACGGAGAGGGGCGGCATACAAATCTAATAAATAATAATAATAATGGTTTTGCTGTTTCCCTGTTCAAGACTGTGTGTGGACTTTCTGGACTTTGGAATTTGGACAGTTAGAATCCAGCATTGTACTCTAAGTCTGTCCACTGTGAAAAATGTTCCTGTCACTTTTTTCTGTGCGGTTGTAACGTTGAATGGTCACTAAATGAAATGATGTAATTCAAGGCCTAACTACTGTTGTGGTTCCGTCTGAGGCCCCTCAGGGAACGGCTGATCTTCTGTCGGTTTCCAGCTCAGAGGGAGAGGATGAGGAACAGGAGGTGCAGGCAGACGAGGAGGAGGAATCCCAGGCTGAAGAAGAGGGAGGACAGCCAGAGTCCCCCCCAGAGGGAGCTCTCCCCAGCAAGCAGCCTGGATTCCTTAGAGGAAAATGCACAAGCCATAATTGATCTGCGACAGAGAAGAGCTACACAGCGAAGGGACCAATTGGCTAGGTACTTTCAGCATTAAAGAGGCAACAGCTGGGTTTGGGTGTGGTGCTCTTTGGAAAGGCTAAAAGGCAGACCTACCCTTCCTGGCTTGTGGAGTTTTATCTTTGAGAGTCTTGGGACCTGGCTGTGAACTTTGGCGTCTTGGAATCCTGGTTTGTGCCTTTGACTACTGAAACCTTGGGGTGGGTGTGCCAGCAAGAAGGTTGCTGTATTGTCTGGACATCAGGACTCTGCTGTAAAGTATTATAGCCTGTCTGTTGGGAAGAACAGGTTTTCCTCTGTGTTTATTTTTTCCAGCTATAAAGTACTTTTGGCTTTTACCAGAGTGTCTGGCTGTTTTTTCCAGTTGGTGTTGAGGTCTGGGGGAACCCAGACAGAACAACTACTAACACCTGTAATTTGAACATTTCAATGGTTGGGTTCACATTGTACATGTGTCCAAAATGGAACACGTGGAATCATGACTTAGCATCATGCATGAACTTAGTCTTTTGTCATGGCCTAACGATGAGAAAAAACTTGGAATTCTTTCAGGATTCAACAGTTATTTTTTTTTTCTGAACTAGAATTTCTTCCCCCAGATAGCCAGATAGCCTGGATTCTTCAAAAAATGTAATCCTGATCACTCTGAAATTGCCACTTGAGGCCCTGCATAAATTAATCTCAGATATAAAGGTCACGGGCTTTTAAAGCGAACTAGTTCTATTATTTTACACAGGTTGTGTTTGCATTCTAGTTACAGTATGGTTTAAATATGCTGGATGGAGAATTCTGGGAGTTGGGGCCCAAACCCCCAACACTTTATTTATTTTTATTACTTAGATTTGTATGCCGCCCCTCTCCGAAGACTCGGGGCGGCTCACAACATGTAGAAACAAATCATAAGCAATCAGACAAATTTAAAATATTTAAATATTTAAAAACCCCATATGCTAACAGACACACACACAGACATACCATATATAAATTAAACATGCCTAGGGGAAGATGTTTCAGTTCCCCCATGCCTGACGGCAAAGGTGGGTTTTAAGGAGTTTACGGAAGGCAGGAAGAGCAGGGGCAGTTCTAATCTCCGGGGGGAGTTGGTTCCAGAGGGCCGGTGCCGCCACAGAGAAGGCTCTTCCCCTGGGGCCCGCCAACCGACATTGTTTAGTTGACGGGACCCGGAGAAGGCCCACTCTGTGGGACCTAATCGGTCGCTGGGATTCGTGCGGCAGGAGGCGGTCTCGGAGATATTCTGGTCCGATGCCATGAAGGGCTTTAAAGGTCATAACCAACACTTTGAATTGTGACCGGAAATTGATCGGCAGCCAATGCAGACTGCGGAGTGATGGTGAAACATGGGCATACCTAGGTAAGCCCATGACTGCTCTCGCAGCTGCATTTTGCACGATCTGCATTTTACCCTTAGATTATCTACGGTTGACCTATCCAGATTCCTAAGAGGTCAGTAAGGGGCGAGTACAAGTGCACTAGAGTGCCTTCCGTCCCCTGTCCTATGGGCTCTCCTATATCTCCTATACCTTTCTTCTATTCCTATATCTCTTCTTCTATTCTTTCATTGATATGTTCTATTACTTTATCTTCTTTTCTATTCTTTCTTAGATATGTTTTACTATGAGTATCTCCTCTATAACCTTCATCATGTATTTTATTATGTGTATATAGATATATACCCACTAAAACCCTCATTGTGCATTGGACAAAATAAATAAATAAAAATAAATAAAATATATTAAAATTGCTGAGGTCGAGAAACACTGATTTAGCCTAATGCATTTTGGCCTGGTAGATTATTTATTTATTTATTTAGATTTGTATGCCGCCCCTCTCCGCAGACTCGGGGCGGCTCACAACAAGTGAAAAACAATTTATAACAAATCTAAATTTCTACTAAAAACATTTAAAAACCCCATTTTCTAAACACACATACATACACACATACCATTCATAAATTGTATATGCCCGGGGGAGATGTCTCAGTTCCCCCATGCCTGACGACACAGGTGGGTCTTAAGGAGCTTATGAAAGGCAAGGAGAGTAGGGGCAGTTCTAATCTCCGGGGGGAGTTGGTTCCAGAGGGTCAGGGCCGCCACAGAGAAGGCTCTTCCCCTGGGGCCCGCCAACCGACATTGTTTAGTTGACGGGACCCGGAGAAGGCCCACTCTGTGGGATTATGGTTTCCTTCTAGGCAGAAATAATTTTGTCTCACACTTTTTTCTTCCGAGATGTCACATTCTAAACAGCTTTAAATGTGGTATTTCTAAATTTTCCTTGCACAGCTGCTGCCTTTAACTACAGCTCGGTTTTATTGTTTTACTGCAACATGATTTGGTATTGATTTTGTTTGTGCTTTCCTCGTGTGTCACCAGATTCTTTCTTATTGCAACGGGTGCCTGCTGAAAATTGAATTTAAAACAGTCTTACTTATAAAAAAACCTGATTTGCTGAAAAACATGTCTCTCTTTTGAAAGTTGGTTTTGTGCACCCAGTGCTGGCACGGCACCCAATGTCAGTAGTGTGAAAATTTTTGGCGTGCCAGGAATGTACGAGAATTGCACTGGGAGGGGAATTTGTTTTTTTTAAAAAGAGGTGATATTTTTGATGAAGTCAAGCTAGATTCCTGCTGACCTGACCAACAAGTCAGTGCAGTTTTCTTGGCAATAGCATGGAAATGCTTTAGATTTTTAGATGTTTTTTGGGTTGTTCTGTTTTTGTTGGCTTTCCTCTCGGGCCTACAGCAACCTGACAATCTCCCATCCAAATTCTCATCATGCCCAACCCTGTGTAGCTTCCTAAACAAGATCTACTATGTTCTGCTACCTTCGTTGTCCACAAAGTTTTCTGGTTGAATGACTTAGATCAGGGGTGTCAAACTGGGTTTCATTAAGGGCCGCAACTGTTGTAAGTCATTCACTTAACAATGGTGGCCAGGGAGGTCCTCAAGTGGGACAAAGCTCACTTAACAACGGTCTGAATTAGCAAAACAAAATTTGGGCTCAAACGTGGTTGTAAGTCAAGATTTCCCTGTATAAATATAATAATAATAATTAGAGAAGGATTTAGGGGTAGTGATTTCTGACAGTCTCAAAATGGGTGAATGGTGCGGTCAGGCGGTAGGGAAAGCAAGCAGAATGCTTGGCTGCATAGCTAGAGGTATAACAAGCAGGAAGAGGGAGACTGTGATCCTGCTGTATAAAGCACTGGTGAGACCCCATTTGGAATACTGTGTTCAGTTCACCTACAAAAAGAGATAGATCAAATCGAACGGGTCCAAAGACGGGCTACAGAAATGGTGGAAGGTCTTAAGCATAAAACTTATCAGGAAAGACTTCATGAACTCAATCTGTATAGTCTGGAGGACAGAAGGGAAAGGGGAGACATGATCGAAACATTTAAATATGTTAAAGGGTTAAATCAGGCTCAGGAGGGAAGTGTTTTCAATAGGAAAGTGAACACAAGAACAAGGGGGCCCAATCTGAGGTTAGTTGGGGGAAAGATCAAAAGCAACATGAGAAAATATTATTTTACTGAAAGATCCTTGGAACAAACTTCCAGCAGACGTGGTAGATAAATCCACAGTAGCTCAATTGAAACATGCCTGGGGTAAACATAGATCCATCCTAAGAGAAAATACAGGAAATAGTATAAGGGCAGGCTAGGTGGACCATGAGGTCTTTTTCTGCCATCAATCTTCTATGTTTCTATTGGGGTTTGCAGAAAGCCAAGGTAACAACCAAGTATCGTTACAATCGTAAACCAGAAATCAATCGTATAAAACAATCTCAACGCAGAACAAAGAAGCCAAGAGCTTTCATAGCTAAGCAAGGTGGAAATCACAGGCCAGAAGTTGATTTGGCCATGCTGAGGGAGGGAACCAAGGCAAATCAGAGGTCCAGTCTCTGCCAGCCCTGCGCCTCCAGTTGAGACAAATCTTGGGGAAGGTGGAGAGCTTTGCCCTCCTCCACCACCACCCGCTACCATGTTTTTCCAAGAATATATTTTAATTTTTTTTTGCAAATTTTTATTTTTATTTTTTCTCAGTCCATACATAAGTCCACGTACCTTTAGATATACAGTGTTCCCTCAATTTTCGTGGGGGATGTGTTCCGAGACCGCCTACGAAAGTCAAATTTCCGCAAAGTAGAGATGTGGAGGTAAATACACCATTTTTGGCTATGGACAGTATCACAAGCCATCCCTTACCACTTTAAACCCCTAAATTACCATTTCCCATTCCCTTAACAACCATTTACTCACCATTATTACTGGTACTCACCATTGAATAAGACACTTAGTGATCCTGATATTTATAAACATAGTTATTTATTAACAATAATTATTTTTTTTGTTATTTATTTGCAAAAATTATTAGTTTGGCGATGATGTATGACATCATCGGGCGGGGAAAAACGTGGTATAGAAAAAAACCCTGCGAAGTATTTTGTAATTAATATTTTTTGAAAAACCGTGGTATAGGCTATTCGCAAAGTTTGAACCCGTGAAAATCGAGGGAACACTGTATTACAATAAAATATTAAATAAACAAAATATTAAATAAATACAATAAAAAAATATTACAGTGAAAGACATGATTATACATTTTAACCAGTCATCCGTAAATTTTTTATAGGTGACCCCTTTTTTTGAGATTAATTGGTAGAAATGCCAGAGGACAAAATTAGATTTATATATACTGCTAAAAAATAAATAAATAAATAGAGGGAACACTCAGAGAACACACCCTAGATCTGAATGAATGAAACATTCTCCTTGAGTACTTTGTTCTGTACAAAGTCGAATGTGCACAACAGCAGGTGAAATTGATGGTCGATCAGTGCTGCTTCCTAAGTGGACAGTTTGATTTCACAGAAGTTTGATTTACTTGGAGTTATATGGTGTTGTTCAAGTGTTTCCCTTTATTTATTTTTTGAGCAGTGTATATATATATATACAGTATATATATATTTTCTTTTAGAAGCAATACCATTTCAGTAAAATATACCTGGATTAAAGTGTCATAAGATGTTGCTTTCAAGATGCATTTGAAAACAAAAAACACCAAATCGCGCGGGAGGAGAAAGATAAAAGAGGGAACTGCATATCTCCTTGTTTAAACGTTCATCCTACAAACCGGATTCATTCTTGTGTAATTAGCCACCATCAGTAGGAACCTCTTTTCGGATTCTGCCCTGGTGCAACGCCCGGGAGGGAAAAAACCCTCCCGATCCCCCGCAGCAGCGTCGTCGTCCTCTTCCCCGGGAAAGCGCCAAGCAGATGCGCGGCAGTGTGTGTGTGTGTTCAGGATCGAGCGCAGCCAGAGCAGCGGTACCCGGCGCGGATTTGCCCGCCCCTATCTCCGCCTGCCCGCCGCGTGCTGCCGGCTTCTCTCCGCCCCGCGAGTGGGAGGCGGCTGCGGGCGAAAGCAGGTGGGACTCGTCGCCGGAGCGCGCTGCCTGCCTGCTTTGCCTCGGCCCTTCCCGACGGAGCGCGGGCTCCCCCGGGGCTCCCCGACGGCGGTTCCAAAGGGACGCGCAGTGCAGCGGCAGAATCTAGCCATTGCCAGGCGAGCGCCTCTTTGGAGAGCTCCCGGGGGTCCCCAGCGCAAAGGAACGCGCGCTCTTCGGACAGCTGGATGTGTGAGGTCGGGACGCGCCCGGCGCTGGCCGCCGGCGAGCGAGGGGGCGAGGAGACCCCGCCGGCCAGCGCGCTCTCGCCGCCCACCTTCGGGGCCGGAGACAAGTGCCGGGAGATGGGGTGAGTCTATGGGGCGGTGCGCGTCGGCGGGAGGGGGAACCGCTGGGCTGGGCGCTTCCTCGGGCGCAGACCCTGGAGGGGGGCCGAGTTCCTTCGGAGTTTGGCAGGGACGCTGCCTTCCCCAAGCCGGTGCCCGCCGAAGACCCCGCGCGCGCTCTCTGGAGACCCCCGCGCGCCCTCTGGAGACTCCCCGCGCGCCCACCGGAGACCCCGGCGTGCGCCCCTGGCCATCCTTCCCTTCCTTCGCGCAGCCAGTCCGCCGTTCCCGGAGCTCTCAGCCAGCGGAGCTGCCTAACTAGCCATTGCTTTCCACTACAACTCCCATCATCCCCCTTTTTCCTTTGAAAGTTGCACCGTCCCTCCGTTCGGTTCCAAGTATTCTTAGGGTTGCCAGCCGATGGAGCCAAGCGCGATCCCGGGGAGGTGGGTGGGCGGGTATATAAAGCGGAGCAGGCCGTCCAGATGTTCGTATCACCATCGCTGGTAGACTCTCGGAAGAGATGTATTTATTCATTTATTTATTTTATTAATTTATTAATTGAACTCTCCGAGGACTCGGGGCGGCTCCGAACATATAGTAAAACAATGTATAACAACCTAAATTAGTTTGGGGCTTGAAGGTTCTCGATATCTGGAGCAGGTTTCTCTGGCGCCCTTTGGGTGGTGGTTCTAAAACTTTAGAAAAGGTAGTTAGGGAAAGCGAGTAGAATGCTTGGCTGCACAGCTAGAGGTATAACAAGCAGGAAGAGGGAGATTGTGATCCCGCTGTATAGAGGGCTGGTGAGACCCCATTTGGAATACTGTGCTCAGTTCTGGAGACCTCACCTACAAAAAGATATGGATAAAATTGAACGGGTCCAAAGACGGGCTACAAAAACGGTGGTTTTAAGCATCAAATGTATCAGGAAAGAGTTAATGAACTCAATCTGTATAGTCTGGAGGACAGAAGGGAAAGGGGGGGGACATGATCAAAACATTTAAATGTGTCCAAGGGTTAAATAACTTCAGGAGGGAAGTGTTTTTAACAGGAAAGTGAACACAAGAACAAGGGGGGCCCAATCTGAGGTGAGTTGGGGAATAGATCAGAAGCAAAGTGAGAAAATATCATTTGACCGAAAGAGTAGTAGATGCTTGGAACCAACTTCCAGCAGAGATGGTTGGTAAATCCACAGTGACTGAATTTAAACATGCCTGGGATAAACATAGATCCATCGTAAGGTAAAATACAGGAAATAGTATAAGGGCAGACTAGATGGACCAGAAGGTTTTTTTCTGCTGTCAATGGACCAGGAGGTTTTTTTCTGCCGTCAATCTTCTATGTTTCTATGTTTTTATGTGGCTTTTCCTGTTGCCAGCTGCTGTTCTTGGCAAGACAAGCTCTCCGAAGCTTAGGCTGTGCTGCAGCACCCTTGGGGGTGGTAGCAGGCCACACCTGAATTCAAGGCTTGGTCTCTGGAGCTGCCTCCCTTGCCCCCTTCCTGCAGATTTCAACCTTCCCAAGAGTTAAAACAATGGCTGGCTTCGATTTGAATGCTTAGGGCTTGCAAAGAGCTGTGAAGAAGCCCGGTGCTTTCCTTACAGCTGAAACAATACATATATTGGTTGCGGCACGAATAGTATTCGCACAGAAATGGAAAGAAAATACAATACCAAAAGATACTGAAGTATTTAAAAAAATTATAGAATGTGCAGAATTAGATATGATGACTAAACGTTTAAATAACCAAATTGAAACAGAATATTATAAAATATGGGATAAAGTATATGATTGGTGGAATTTTAAAAATGGTACTAATAATCAATCACAATATAGAATAGTATTACTAATAATTTTCTTCTCTTATTTTTTCTGTTTGTATAAATACAGAACATTTTAAAATATAAAAAAGTTTATTTAGTAAGTTTAATATTGAAAGTATAGAGTTAAAATTATCAAGAATGTAACTTACATGTATGATATTTCTGCTTTGATCTGAATATAGTTAGGATTTTTTATATTTTTGTATTAGTTAGACTTCTACGACAAGAGGAGCAATGGTAGCTCCTTAAATGTTTATTGTTGTATGTCTTTGTCTCTTTTAAAAAATTCAATAAATTTTTTTTTTAAAAAAAAGCTGAAACAAGGATGCTAAAGAGCTGTCATTGGAAGGGTGGGATCTCTCCCACACCCCCAGAGTACCAGCGTCATCAGATTCCTTTAGTTTATACCACCAATAAATCAGCAGTCAAAGGGTTGCTCCAATCTGCTGGGTTTATGCAATGATTAAGCCCAGGTGGGCATCCTTTAAATAAGAGTGGGGGTGTGTGGAAGAGGATGGATAGCTGCCGGGTGAAATAGGGATAGCCGGTATAGTACGGAATCTCGCATTAAAATATGCATTGGTGCAGTGGAATATATTGTTCTTACTCTTTCTTCCCTGGGTATACAGTGTTTATTTATTTATTTATTTATTTATTGGATTTGTTGAAAATCGGTTCCCTCGATTTTCACGGGGGATGCGTTCCGAGACTGCCCGCGAAAGTCGAATTTCCGCGAAGTAGAGATGCGGAAGTAAATACACTATTTTTGGCTATGAACAGCATCACAAGCCTTCCCGTAACACTTTAAACCCCTAAATTGCAATTTCCCATTCCTTTAGAAACCATTTAGATTATTACTCACCATGTTTATTTATTAAAGTTTATTTAAAAAAAAAGATATTTATTAAAGGCAGACGAAAGTTTGGCGATGACACATGACGTCATCGGGCAGGAAAAACCGTGGTATAGGGGAAAAACCCGTGAAGTATTTTTTTAATTAATATTTTTGAAAAACCGTGGTATAGACTTTTCGCGAACTTCGAACCCGCGAAAATCGAGGGAACACTGTATATTATAAAGCCCTTTATGGCATCGGACTAGAATATCTCCGGGACCGCTTTCTGCCACACGAATCCCAGTGACCGGTTAAGTCCCACAGAGTCGGCCTTCTCCGGGTCCCGCCGACGAAGCAATGTCGTCCGGTGGGACCCAGGGGAAGAGCCTTCTCTGCGGCGGCCCTGACTCTCTGGAATCAACTCCCTTGGAGATTAGGACTGTCCCCACCCTCCTTGCCTTTCGCAAACTCCTTAAAACCCACCTCTGCCATCAGGCATGGGGAAATTGATTCCCCCGGGCCGTTTCCGTTTTACGCAAAGTTTGTCTGAGATGTATGATTGTTAGAAACATAGAAGACTGACGGCAGAAAAAGACCTCATGGTCCATCTAGTCTGCCCTTATACTATTTCCTGTATTTTATCTTACAATGGATCTATGTATATCCCAGGCATGTTTAAATTCAGTGACTGTGGATTTACCAACCACGTCTGCTGGAAGTTTGTTCCAAGGATCTACTACTCTTTCAGTCAAATAATATTTTCTCATGTTGCTTTTGATCTTTCCCCCAACTAACTTCAGATTGTGTCCCCTTGTTCTTGTGTTCACTTTCCTATTAAATACACTTCCCTACTGAACCTTATTTAACCCTTTGACATATTTAAATGTTTCGATCACGTCCCCCCCTTTTCCTTCTGTCCTCCAGACTATACAGATTGAGTTCATGAAGTCTTTCCTGATACGTTTTATGCTTAAGACCTTCCACCATTCTTGTAGCCCATCTTTGGACCCGTTCAATTTTGTCAATATCTTTTTGTAGGTGAGGTCTCCAGAACTGTTTTTATATTAAGGGTTTTAAATTGTTTTTAGCGTTGGATTTGTACTGCGTTTTGGGTTGTGAGCCGCTCCGAGTCTCCGGAGAGGGGCGGCATACAAATCTAATAAATAATAATAATTATTATTATTTCCACAACACCTCTGTAAAATGCATTAGGCTAAGGCTCCATCGCTGGTCTGAATTCACCCTGTGAGATTTAACTAGAAGGCGATTTGGGGAGCCCTTACTAGCTCTCTCTCTCTCTGTCCAGGCAGGGTTGATGTCTGAATCCTTCCTTTGTAACTCCCCACCCATGGTTGGCATCTCCTCGGAGGCAACATCTTTTCTGCAAATTCCAATTTAGCACCGCAGCTCTCCATTACAGTATTTGTTTACCAAACCTAGTGAATCTGTGGGATCAAACCGCCAGTTCCGGTAGGGCAAGCCAGGATTTGCAAAAGCTGGCTGTGGGTTCTCAGGATTTGCGCACGTTCCTCGTGTCTTTTAAGAATGCCAGCTTGTTCAAGGCTGCCGAGCCTATTTGACTTGGAGTAGCCCTTGAATGCCATCTGATTTCTTTCCAAATAAACAGGCATATATGAATGAGCTGCGCAGAGTGTTGGACAAAAAACTAACGGCAGATTGTCACCCTGGAGTTTATTTATTTAATTACGTGCCATCTGCTTCCCTATCCAAAATGATTTTGGGTAGCTTACGGTGGCATAAAAGTACAACGATCAAAACATTAAAAGCATTGGTTCTCTTTAGATTCTCTTTAGAAGTCTAAGTTCTCAACTGGCTGTTTTTTCCAATCTAAGAAATGCAGTTCCCAAACTTTTCACAACAGCTTGCAAAAGTAAGTGTATGTGTATACGTGTATGTGTCCATAGGTGTGCAAATATATGTATGTATGTACCCTGGTATCCCCAAATATGGGAGGGGACAACTTTCCTTTCATTTGCCTCTTGGCCCCATGCAGGGGCCATTCCAAGGCAGATAAATTGTTTTATAGTTGACAAACTATAATTTACATGGTCACATAATTTTGCTGATATGTGAAAAGGAAGGGAGACTGCTGTAGATCTATTTTAACTTTGTTATGGTCTCATCAGACAGGCATACCCTACTGGGATTTGAACCTGTAGTGTGCTGCATGCAAGGCAGGATATTAACCTCTACGCTACAGGCTCGCTGCCGAATCAGCTTTTACCAGGGAAGAACCAAATGGTTGATTTCCTGTCGAAATCACCATATACATATATATCGGGTTTCTTCCCGTGTAGGTTTCAGAGATTCCTGGCGACGTTCCGACGAGGAAACGTCACCAGGAATCTCTGAAACTTACACGGGAAGAAACCCAAATCCTGTACCCGTGAAAATCTATGATCACCCTGGTACATCACAGCTTCCTTTTTGCCTCTCGGCCCAACCCAGGGCCATTTCCAAGGCAGTTAATTTGTTCATAGCCGACAAACTATATTTTGTGTGTGTGACATGTTTTTGCTGAATTTAAAATTAAGGGAGACTAGGATAGATCTATTTTAAATTCTACTTTAAAATCTATTTTAAATTTTAAATTCAGCAAAAACATGTGACATACATATATATACACACACACACACAGTATGTGAGTGTATGTGAGTGTGTGTATGTATGTATATGGCATATATATTTATTAGATTTGTATGCCACCCCTCTCCGTAGACTCGGGGCGGCTAACAACAATAATTAAAAAACGTATGACAAATCTA